>NW_026277312.1:0-1061 GCF_023373465.1 Oncorhynchus keta | reverse complement strand
CATGACCCAGGTGTTTTATGGAGTCAGTCAACACTGAACATGACCCAGGTGTTTTATGGAGTCAGTCAACACTGAACATGACCCAGGTGTTTTATGGAGTCAGTCAACACTGAACATGACCCAGGTGTTTTATGGAGCCAGTCAACACTGAACTGACCCAGGTGTTTTATGGAGTCAGTCAACATGACCCAGGTGTTTTATGGAGTCAGTCAACACTGAACATGACCCAGGTGTTTTATGGAGCCAGTCAACACTGAACATGACCCAGGTGTTTTATGGAGTCAGTCAACACTGAACATGACCCAGGTGTTTTATGGAGCCAGTCACCTGAACATGACCCAGGTGTTTTATGGAGTCAGTCAACATGACCCAGGTGTTTTATGGAGCCAGTCAACACTGAACATGACCCAGGTGTTTTATGGAGTCAGTCAACACTGAACATGACCCAGGTGTTTTACGGAGCCAGTCAACATGACCCAGGTGTTTTATGGAGTCAGTCAACATGACCCAGGTGTTTTATGGAGCCAGTCAACACTGAACATGACCCAGGTGTTTTATGGAGCCAGTCAACATGACCCAGGTGTTTTATGGAGCCAGTCAACACTGAACATGACCCAGGTGTTTTATGGAGTCAGTCAACACTGAACATCCCAGGTGTTTTATGGAGTCAGTCAACACTGAACATGACCCAGGTGTTTTATGGAGCCAGTCAACACTGAACATGACCCAGGTGTTTTATGGAGCCAGTCAACATGACCCAGGTGTTTTATGGAGCCAGTCCAACATGACCCAGGTGTTTTATGGAGCCAGTCAACACTGAACATGACCCAGGTGTTTTATGGAGTCAGTCAACACTGAACATGACCCAGGTGTTTTATGGAGTCAGTCAACACTGAACGTGACCCAGGTGTTTGTGGAGCCAGTCAACATGACCCAGGTGTTTTATGGAGCCAGTCAACACTGAACATTACCCAGGTGTTTATGGAGTCAGTCAACATGACCCAGGTGTTTTACGGAGCCAGTCAACACTGACCATGACCCAGGTGTTTTATGGAGTCAGT
>NW_026277311.1:0-1510 GCF_023373465.1 Oncorhynchus keta | reverse complement strand
TCAATTCAATTCAAGGGCTTTATTGGCATGGGAAACATGTGTTAACATTGCCAAAGCAAGTGAGGTAGACAACATACAAAGTGAATATATAAAGTGAAAAACAACAAAAATTAACAGTAAACATTACACATACAACAGTTTCAAAACAGTAAAGACATTACAAATGTCATATTATATATATATATATATATATAATATATAATATATATAATATATATACACAATGTACAAATAATTAAAGGACACAAGATAAAATAAATAAGCATAAATATGGGTTGTATTTACAATGGTGTTTGTTCTTCACTGGTTGCCCTTTTCTCGTGGCAACAGGTCACAAATCTTGCTGCTGTGATGGCACACTGTGGAATTTCACCCAGTAGGTATGGGAGTTTTTCAAAATTGGATATGTTTTCGAATTCTTTGTGGATCTGTGTGATCTGGGGGAAATATGTCTCTCTAATATGGTCATACATTGGGCAGGAGGTTAGGAAGTGCAGCTCAGTTTCCACCTCATTTTGTGGGCAGTGAGCACATAGCCTGTCTTCTCTTGAGAGCCATGTCTGCCTACGGCGGCCTTTCTCAATAGCAAGGCTATGCTCACTGAGTCTGTACATAGTCAAAGCTTTCCTTAATTTTGGGTCAGTCACAGTGGTCAGGTATTCTGCCGCTGTGTACTCTCTGTGTAGGGCCAAATAGCATTCTAGTTTGCTCTGTTTTTTGTTAATTCTTTCCAATGTGTTAAGTAATTATCTTTTTGTTTTCTCATGATTTGGTTGGGTCTAATTGTGCTGTTGTCCTGGGGCTCTGTAGGGTGTGTTTGTGTTTGTGAACAGAGCCCCAGGACCAGACTTGCTTAGGGGACTCTTCTCCAGGTTCATCTCTCTGTTTGTGATGGCTTTGTTATGGAAGGTTTGTGAATCGCTTCCTTTTAGGTGGTTGTAGAATTTAATGGCTCTTTTCTGGATTTTGATAATTAGTGGGTATCGGCCTAATTCTGCTCTGCATGCATTATTTGGTGTTTTACGTTGTACACGGAGGATATTTTTGCAGAATTCTGCGTGCAGAGTCTCAATTTGGTGTTTGTCCCATTTTGTGAAGTCTTGGTTGGTGAGCGGACCCCAGACCTCCACAACCATAAAGGGCAATGGGCTCTATGACTGATTCAAGTATTTTTAGCCAAATCCTAATTGGTATGTTGAAATTTATGTTTCTTTTGATGGCATAGAATGCCCTTCTTGCCTTGTCTCTCAGATCGTTCACACCTTTGTGGAAGTTACCTGTGGCGCTGATGTTTAGGCCAAGGTATGTATAGTTTTTGTGTGCTCTAGGGCAACAGTGTCGAGATGGAATTTGTATTTGTGGTCCTGGTGACTCGACCTTTTTGGAACACCATTATTTTGGTCTTACTGAGATTTACTGTCAGGGCCCAGGTCTGACAGAATCTGTGCATAAGATCTAGGTGCTGCTGTAGGCCCTCCTAGATCTTATGCACAGATCTGTCAGACCTGGG
>NW_026277310.1:0-3478 GCF_023373465.1 Oncorhynchus keta | reverse complement strand
AGGGCTTTATTGGCATGGGAAACATGTGTTAACATTGCCAAAGCAAGTGAGGTAGACAACATACAAAGTGAATATATAAAGTGAAACAACAAAAATTAACAGTAAACATTACACATACAACAGTTTCAAAACAGTAAAGACATTACAAATGTCATATTATATATATATATATATATACATATATACATATATATACATATACATATACACAATGTACTAATAATTAAAGGACACAAGATAAAATAAATAAGCATAAATATGGGTTGTATTTACAATGGCGTGTTTGTTCTTCACTGGTTGCCCTTTCTAGTGGCAACAGGTCACAAATCTTGCTGCTGTGATGGCACACTGTGGAATTTCACCCAGTAGATATGGGAGTTTTTCAAAATTGGATATGTTTTCGAATTCTTTGTGGATCTGTGTGATCTGGGGGAAATATATCTCTCTAATATGGTCATACATTGGGCAGGAGGTTAGGAAGTACAGCTCAGTTTCCACCTCATTTTGTGGGCAGTGAGCACATAGCCTGTCTTCTGAGAGCCATGTCTGCCTACGGCGGCCTTTCTCAATAGCAAGGCTATGCTCACTGAGTCTGTACATAGTCAAAGCTTTCCTTAATTTGGGTCAGTCACAGTGGTCAGGTATTCTGCCGCTGTGTACTCTGGTGTAGGGCCAAATAGCATTCTAGTTTGCTCTGTTTTTTGTTAATTCTTTCCAATGTGTTAAGTAATTATCTTTGTTTTCTCATGGTTTGGTTGGGTCTAATTGTGCTGTTGTCCTGGGGCTCTGTAGGGTGTGTTTGTGTTTGTGAACAGAGCCCCAGGACCAGCTTGCTTAGGGGACTCTTCTCCAGGTTCATCTCTCTGTTTGTGATGGCTTTGTTATGGAAGGTTTGTGAATCGCTTCCTTTTAGGTGGTTGTAGAATTTAATGGCTCTTTTCTGGATTTTGATAATTAGTGGGTATCGGCCTAATTCTGCTCTGCATGCATTATTTGGTGTTTTACGTTGTACACGGGAGGATATTTTTGCAGAATTCTGCGTGCAGAGTCTCAATTTGGTGTTTGTCCCATTTTGTGAAGTCTTGGTTGGTGAGCGGACCCCAGACTCACAACCATAAAGGGCAATGGGCTCTATGACTGATTCAAGTATTTTTAGCCAAATCCTAATTGGTATGTTGAAATTTATGTTTCTTTTGATGGCATAGAATGCCCTTCTTGCCTTGTCTCCTCAGATCGTTCACACCTTTGTGGAAGTTACCTGTGGCGCTGATGTTTAGGCCAAGGTATGTATAGTTTTTGTGTGCTCTGGGGGCAACAGTGTCAGGGAATGGAATTTGTATTTGTGGTCACAGTGAGGCTCGACCTTTTGGAACACCATTATTTTGGTCTTACTGAGATTTACTGTCGGGCCCAGGTCTGACAGAATCTGTGCATAAGATCTAGGTGCTGCTGTAGGCCCTCCTAGATCTTATGCACAGATTCTGTCAGACCTGGGCCCTGACCCTGTTGTCTCTCCCTCTCTGGATCTGTTTGTTGTCCCTCTCTCTCTGGATCTGTTTGTTGTCCCTCTCTCTCTGGATCTGTTTGTTGTCCCTCTCTCTCTGGATCTGTTTGTTGTCCCTCTCTCTCTGGATCTGTTTGTTGTCCCTCTCTCTCTGGATCTGTTTGTTGTCCCTCTCTCTCTGGATCTGTTTGTTGTCCCTCTCTCTCTGGATCTGTTTGTTGTCCCTCCCTGTCTGGATCTGTTTGTTGTCAATTCAATTCAAGGGCTTTATTGGCATGGGAAACATGTGTTAACATTGCCAAAGCAAGTGAGGTAGACAACATACAAAGTGAATATATAAAGTGAAAAACAACAAAAATTAACAGTAAACATTACACATACAACAGTTTCAAAACAGTAAAGACATTACAAATGTCATATTATATATATATATATATATACATATATACATATATATACATATACATATACACAATGTACTAATAATTAAAGGACACAAGATAAAATAAATAAGCATAAATATGGGTTGTATTTACAATGGTGTTTGTTCTTCACTGGTTGCCCTTTTCTCGTGGCAACAGGTCACAAATCTTGCTGCTGTGATGGCACACTGTGGAATTTCACCCAGTAGGTATGGGAGTTTTTCAAAATTGGATATGTTTTCGAATTCTTTGTGGATCTGTGTGATCTGGGGAAATATGTCTCTCTAATATGGTCATACATTGGGCAGGAGGTTAGGAAGTGCAGCTCAGTTTCCACCTCATTTTGTGGGCAGTGAGCACATAGCCTGTCTTCTCTTGAGAGCCATGTCTGCCTACGGCGGCCTTTCTCAATAGCAAGGCTATGCTCACTGAGTCTGTACATAGTCAAAGCTTTCCTTAATTTTGGGTCAGTCACAGTGGTCAGGTATTCTGCCGCTGTGTACTCTCTGTGTAGGGCCAAATAGCATTCTAGTTTGCTCTGTTTTTTTGTTAATTCTTTCCAATGTGTTAAGTAATTATCTTTTTGTTTTCTCATGATTTGGTTGGGTCTAATTGTGCTGTTGTCCTGGGGCTCTGTAGGGTGTGTTTGTGTTTGTGAACAGAGCCCCAGGACCAGTTTGCTTAGGGGACTCTTCTCCAGGTTCATCTCTCTGTTTGTGATGGCTTTGTTATGGAAGGTTTGTGAATCGCCTCTTTAGGTGGTTGTAGAATTTAATGGCTCTTTTCTGGATTTTGATAATTAGTGGGTATCGGCCTAATTCTGCTCTGCATGCATTATTTGGTGTTTTACGTTGTACACGGAGGATATTTTTGCAGAATTCTGCGTGCAGAGTCTCAACTTGGTGTTTGTCCCATTTTGTGAAGTCTTGGTTGGTGAGCGGACCCCAGACCTCACAACCATAAAGGGCAATGGGCTCTATGACTGATTCAAGTATTTTTAGCCAAATCCTAATTGGTATGTTGAAATTTATGTTTCTTTTGATGGCATAGAATGCCCTTCTTGCCTTGTCTCTCAGATCGTTCACACCTTTGTGGAAGTTACCTGTGGCGCTGATGTTTAGGCCAAGGTATGTATAGTTTTTTGTGTGCTCTAGGGCAACAGTGTCGAGATGGAATTTGTATTTGTGGTCCTGGTGACTCGACCTTTTTGGAACACCATTATTTTGGTCTTACTGAGATTTACTGTCAGGGCCCAGGTCTGACAAGAATCTGTGCATAAGATCTAGGTGCTGCTGTAGGCCCTCCTAGATCTTATGCACAGATTCTGTCAGACCTGGGCTGACCTGTTGTCTCTCCCTCTCTGGATCTGTTTGCTGTCCCTCTCTCTCTGGAGTCTGTTTGTTGTCCCTCTGCTCTGGATCTGTTTGTTGTCCCTCTTCTCTCTGGATCTGTTTGTTGTCCTCTCTCTCTGGATCTGGTTGCTGTCACTCTCTCTCTGGATCTGTTTGTTGTCCTCTCTCTCTGGATCTGTTTGTTGTCTCTCTCTCTGGAT
>NW_026277309.1:0-3533 GCF_023373465.1 Oncorhynchus keta | reverse complement strand
CTAACGCACACAGATTAGCATCACTGTAGTGCTATTCACTCAACTGTACGACTTGATTAGTTCAGTGTTAGCTAGCTACATAGCTGTCTTTGTTTCCAAGATAATTGTGTAGTTTAGTGTGTGTAGCCTTGGAGTGATTATCTTAATTCACTGAGGTTCGCTAGCCAGCTATTGTCGTTCTTTTAACTCAACGTAACGTAAACAACACTGCTAGCTAGCCAGCTAGCCCCCGAATAGCAGCACTGTAGAAATTATTACACTCAACGGAACGACTTGATTAGTGTAGTGTCAACAACGCAGCTACTGCCAGCTAGCCTACTTTAGCAGTACTGTATCATTTTAATCATTTTAGTCAATAAGATTCTTGCTACGTAAGCCTAACTTTCTGAACATTCGAGACGTGTAGTCCGCTTGTCATTCCAATTTCCTTGCATTAGCGTAGCCTTTTCTGTAGCCTGTCAACTATGTGTCTGTCTATCCCTGTTCTCTCCTCTCTGCACAGACCATACAAACGCTCCACACCGCGTGGCCGCGACCACCCTAACCTGGTGGTCCCAGCGCGTACGACCCACGTGGAGTTCCAGGTCTCCGGTAGCCTCTGGAACTGCCAATCTGCGGCCAACAAGGCAGAGTTCATCTCAGCCTATGCCTCCCTCCAGTCCCTTGACTTCTTGGCACTGACGGAAACATGGATCACCACAGATAACACTGCTACTCCTACTGCTCTCTCCTCGTCCGCCCACGTGTTCTCGCACACCCCGAGAGCTTCTGGTCAGCGGGGTGGTGGCACCGGGATCCTCATCTCTCCCAAGTGGTCTTTCTCTCTTCTCCCCTTACCCATCTGTCTATTGCCTCCTTTGAATTCCATGCTGTCACAGTTACCAGCCCTTTCAAGCTTAACATCCTTATCATTTATCGCCCTCCAGGTTCCCTTGGAGAGTTCATCAATGAGCTTGATGCCTTGATAAGCTCCTTTCCTGAGGACGGCTCACCTCTCACAGTTCTGGGCGACTTTAACCTCCCCACGTCTACCTTTGACTCATTCCTCTCTGCCTCCTTCTTTCCACTCCTCTCCTCTTTGACCTCACCCTCTCACCTTCCCCCTACTCACAAGGCAGGCAATACGCTTGACCTCATCTTTACTAGATGCTGTTCTTCCACTAACCTCATTGCAACTCCCTCCAAGTCTCCGACCACTACCTTGTATCCTTTTCCCTCTCGCTCTCATCCAACACTTCCCACACTGCCCCTACTCGGATGGTATCGCGCCGTCCCAACCTTCGCTCTCTCTCCCCGCTACTCTCTCCTCTTCCATCCTATCTTCTCTTCCCTCTGCTCAAACTTTCTCCAACCTATCTCCTGATTCTGCCTCCTCAACCCTCCTCTCCTCCCTTACTGCATCCTTTGACTCCCTATGTCCCCTATCCTCCAGGCCGGCTCGGTCCTCCCCTCCCGCTCCGTGGCTCGACGACTCATTGCGAGCTCACAGAACAGGGCTCCGGGCAGCCGAGCGGAAATGGAGGAAAACTCGCCTCCCTGCGGACCTGGCATCCTTTCACTCCCTCCTCTCTACATTTTCCTCCTCTGTCTCTGCTGCTAAAGCCACTTTCTACCATTCTAAGTTCCAAGCATCTGCCTCTAACCCTAGGAAGCTCTTTGCCACCTTCTCCTCCCTCCTGAATCCTCCCCCTCCCTCCTCCCTCTCTGCAGATGACTTCGTCAACCATTTTGAAAAGAAGGTCGATGACATCCGATCCTCGTTTGCTAAGTCAAACGACACCGCTGGTTCTGCTCACACTGCCCTACCCTATGCTCTGACCTCTTTCTCCCTCTCTCTCCAGATGAAATCTCGCGTCTTGTGACGGCCGGCCGCCCAACAACCTGCCCGCTTGACCCTATCCCCTCCTCTCTTCTCCAGACCATTTCCGGAGACCTTCTCCCTTACCTCACCTCGCTCATCAACTCATCCCTGACCGCTGGCTACGTCCCTCCCGTCTTCAAGAGAGCGAGAGTTGCACCCCTTCTGAAAAACCTACACTCGATCCCTCCGATGTCAACAACTACAGACCAGTATCCCTTCTCTCTTTTCTCTCCAAAACTCTTGAGCGTGCCGTCCTTGGCCAGCTCTACCGCTATCTCTCTCAGAATGACCTTCTTGATCCAAATCAGTCAGGTTTCAAGACTAGTCATTCAACTGAGACTGCTCTTCTCTGTATCACGGAGGCGCTCCGCACTGCTAAAGCTAACTCTCTCTCCTCTGCTCTCATCCTTCTAGACCTATCGGCTGCCTTCGATACTGTGAACCATCAGATCCTCCTCTCCACCCTCTCCGAGTTGGGCATCTCCGGCGCGGCCCACGCTTGGATTGCGTCCTACCTGACAGGTCGCTCCTACCAGGTGGCGTGGCGAGAATCTGTCTCCTCACCACGCGCTCTCACCACTGGTGTCCCCCAGGGCTCTGTTCTAGGCCCTCTCTTATTCTCGCTATACA
Source organism: Oncorhynchus keta (assembly GCF_023373465.1). Taxonomy (NCBI): domain Eukaryota; kingdom Metazoa; phylum Chordata; class Actinopteri; order Salmoniformes; family Salmonidae; genus Oncorhynchus; species Oncorhynchus keta. The sequence continues at coordinate 1,042 of NW_026277309.1, read as the reverse complement.
CCAAGTCACTTGGCTCTGTCATAACCTCACATGGTCTCTCCTATCATTGCTATGCAGACGACACACAATTAATCTTCTCCTTTCCCCCTTCTGATGACCAGGTGGCGAATCGCATCTCTGCATGTCTGGCAGACATATCAGTGTGGATGACGGATCACCACCTCAAGCTGAACCTCAGCAAGACGGAGCTCCTCTTCCTCCCGGGGAAGGACTGCCCGTTCCATGATCTCGCCATCACGGTTGACAACTCCATTGTGTCCTCCTCCCAGAGCGCTAAGAACCTTGGCGTGATCCTGGACAACACCCTGACGTTCTCAACTAACATCAAGGCGGTGTCCCGTTCCTGTAGGTTCATGCTCTACAACATCCGCAGAGTACGACCCTGCCTCACACAGGAAGCGGCGCAGGTCCTAATCCAGGCACTTGTCATCTCCCGTCTTGATTACTGCAACTCGCTGTTGGCTGGGCTCCCTGCCTGTGCCATTAAACCCCTACAACTCATCCAGAACGCCGCAGCCCGTCTGGTGTTCAACCTTCCCAAGTTCTCTCACGTCACCCCGCTCCTCCGCTCTCTCCACTGGCTTCCAGTTGAAGCTCGCATCCGCTACAAGACCATGGTGCTCGCCTACGGAGCTGTGAGGGGAACGGCACCTCAGTACCTCCAGGCTCTGATCAGGCCCTACACCCAAACAAGGGCACTGCGTTCATCCACCTCTGGCCTGCTCGCCTCCCTACCACTGAGGAAGTACAGTTCCCGCTCAGCCCAGTCAAAACTGTTCGCTGCTCTGGCCCCCAATGGTGGAACAAACTCCCTCACGACGCCAGGACAGCGGAGTCAATCACCACCTTCCGGAGACACCTGAAACCCCACCTCTTCAAGGAATACCTAGGATAGGGTAAGTAAGGGTAGGTAATCCTTCTCCCCCAACAAGATTTAGATGCAAGTGGCTGTTCCACTGGTTGTCATAAGGTGTATGCACCAATTTGTAAGTCGCTCTGGATAAGAGCGTCTGCTAAATGACTTAAATGTAAATGTAAATGT
>NW_026277308.1:0-5133 GCF_023373465.1 Oncorhynchus keta | reverse complement strand
TTTACATTTACATTTAAGTCATTTAGCAGACGCTCTTATCCAGAGCGACTTACAAATTGGTGCATACACCTTATGACATCCAGTGGAACAGCCACTTACAATAGTGCATCTAAATCTTGTTAGAGGGAGGTGAAAGGATTACTTACCACTTACTTACCCTATCCCTAGGTATTCCTTGAGAGGTGGGGTTTCAGGTGTCTCCGGAAGGTGGTGATTGACTCCGCTGTCCCACGCGTCGTGAGGAGTTTGTTCCACCATTGGGGGCAGAGCAGCGAACAGTTTTGACTGGGCTGAGCGGGAACTGTACTTCCTCAGTGGTAGGGAGGCGAGCAGGCCAGAGGTGGATGAACGCAGTGCCCTTGTTTGGGTGTAGGGCCTGATCAGACCCCTGGAGGTACTGAGGTGCCGTTCCCCTCACAGCTCCGTGAGGCAAGCACCATGGTCTTGTAGCGGATCTGAGCTTCAACTGGAAGCCAGTGGAGAGAGCGGAGGAGCGGGGAGTACGTGAAGAACTTAGGAAGGTTGAACACCAGACGGGCTGCAGCGTTCTGGATGAGTTGTAGGGTTTAATGGCACAGGCAGGAGCCCAGCCAACAGCGAGTTGCAGTAATCAAGACGGGAGATGACAAGTGCCTGGATTAGGACCTGCGCCGCTTCCTGTGTGAGCAGGGTCGTACTCTGCGGATGTTGTAGAGCATGAACCTACAGGAACGGGACACCGCCTTGATGTTAGTTGAGAACGTCAGGGTGTTGTCCAGGATCACGCCAAGGTTCTTAGCGCTCTGGGAGGAGGACACAATGGAGTTGTCAACCGTGATGGCGAGATCATGGAGCGGGCAGTCGCTTCCCGGGAGGAAGAGGAGCTCCGTCTTGCTGAGTTCAGCTTGAGGTGGTGATCCGTCATCCACACTGATATGTCTGCCAGACATGCAGAGATCACGGTCGCCACCTGGTCATCAGAAGGGAAAGGAGAAGATTAATTGTGTGTCGTCTGCATAGCAATGATAGGAGAGACCATGTGAGTTATGACAGAGCCAAGTGACTTGGTGTATAGCGAAATAAGAGAGACTAGAACAGAGCCCCTGGGGACACCAGTGGTGAGCGCGTGGTGAGGAGACAGATTCTCGCCCACGCCACCTGGTAGGAGGCGACCTGTCAGGTAGGGCGCCAATCAAGCGTGGGCCGCGCGGAGAGATGCCCAACTCGGAGAGGGTGGAAGGAGGATCTGATGGTTCACAGTATCGAAAGGCAGCCGATAGGTCTAGAAGGATGAGAGCAGAGGAGAGAGAGTTAGCTTTAGCAGTGCGGAGCGCCTCCGTGATACAGAGAAGAGCAGTCTCAGTTGAATGACTAGTCTACTGGTCTGTAGTTGTTGACATCGGAGGGATCGAGTGTAGGTTTTTCAGAAGGGGTGCAACTCTCGCTCTCTTGAAGACGGAGGGGCGTAGCCAGCGGTCAGGGATGAGTTGATGAGCGAGGTGAGGTAAGGGAGAAGGTCTCGGAAATGGTCTGGAGAAGAGAGGAGGGATAGGGTCAAGCGGGCAGGTTGTTGGGCGGCCGGCCGTCACAAGACGCGAGATTTCATCTGGAGAGAGAGGGGAAAAGAGGTCAGAGCACAGGGTAGGGCAGTGTGAGCAGAACCAGCGGTGTCGTTTGACTTAGCAAACGAGGATCGGATGTCATCGACCTTCTTTTCAAAATGGTTGACGAAGTCATCTGCAGAGAGGAGGAGGGGAGGGATTCAGGAGGGAGGAGAAGGTGGCAAAGAGCTTCCTAGGGTTAGAGGCAGATGCTTGGAATTTAGAATGGTAGAAAGTGGCTTTAGCAGCAGAGACAGAGGAGGAAAATGTAGAGAGGAGGGAGTGAAAGGATGCCAGGTCCGCAGGAGGCGGGGAGTTTCCTCCATTTCCGCTCGGCTGCCCGGAGCCCTGTTCTGTGAGCTCGCAATGAGTCGTCGAGCCACGGAGCGGGAGGGAGGACCGAGCCGGCCTGGAGGATAGGGGACATAGAGTCAAGGATGCAGTAAGGGAGGAGAGGAGGGTTGAGGAGGCAGAATCAGGAGATAGGTTGGAGAAAGTTTGAGCAGAGGGAAGAGATGATAGGATGGAAGAGGAGAGAGTAGCGGGGAGAAAGCGAAAGGTTGGGACGGCGATACCATCCAGTAGGGGCAGTGTGGGAAGTGTTGGATGAGAGCGAGAGGGAAAAGGATACAAGGTAGTGGTCGGAGACTTGGAGGAGTTGCAATGAGGTTAGTGGAAGAACAGCATCTAGTAAAGATGAGGTCAAGCGTATTGCCTGCCTTGTGAGTAGGGGGAAGGTGAGAGGGTGAGGTCAAAAAGAGAGGAGTGGAAAGAAGGAGGCAGAGGGAATGAGTCAAAGGTAGACGTGGGGAGGTTAAAGTCGCCCAGAACTGTGAGAGGTGAGCCGTCCTCAGGAAAGGAGCTTATCAAGGCATCAAGCTCATTGATGAACTCTCCAGGGAACCTGGAGGGCGATAAATGATAAGGATGTTAAGCTTGAAAGGGCTGGTAACTGTGACAGCATGGAATTCAAAGGAGGCAATAGACAGATGGGTAAGGGGAGAAAGAGAAGACCACTTGGGAGAGATGAGGATCCCGGTGCCACCACCCGCTGAGGCATAGGCTGAGATGAACTCTGCCTTGTTGTGCATGAATCGGCAGTTCAGAGCGCTACCGGAGAACCTGGAGCTCCATGTGGGTCGTGCGCGCTGGATGCAGATGGGAGTGACGCGGCCCTTGCTTGATGATGAAGCGTTTGTATGGTCTGTGCAGAGGAAGAGCAGGGATGAACTGAACACAAATGACAGGCTACGAAGGCTGGTTAAACTTGCGTGGCAAAGCTTATTGACAAAATGATTAAATGATACGAAGTACTGCTGAAGTAAACTGGCTGGCGTAATGCGTTGTTGACACTACACTATTCCGTTAGTGTAATAGTTCTACAGTGCTACTGTCGAGGGCTGGCACAACTGGCTAGCAGTGTTGTTTGCGTTGCGTTGCGTTAAAGAGGCAGGCAAATAACTGGCGCAACCTAGGAAATAAGCTCTAGGACTACACAATTATCTTTGAAGCAAAGGCTGCCATGGGAAGCAACTGGCTATGTAGCTAGCCGCGATCAAACAAACTCAAAACCGGTCGTAACTGCAATTGAATGAAGTGAAAGTGTGATACTACCTGACCGGGTTGTCGAATCTGGGATTTAGTAGGCGTGTGTGTGGTGACGTTGGCTAGCTGTTAGCTGTTAGCTGTTGGCTAGCTAGCAGAGTCTCCTACGTCAAGGAACGACAACATCTATGTGCGAGCTACTCATGGGAGAATTAAATAAGATGAATCGCCAAGACTACACACCTCTTAAACTACAGTAATTACTCTGGAAACAAAGACAGCTATGTGGCTGGCTAACGCTAGGCTAACCAAGTCGTACAGTTGAGTGAATAGCACTACACAGCGATGCTAATCTGTGGGCGTTAGCTAGCGTCGGCAAGGCTCCCAAGCGAATAGCAGTAAGGCTACGTTAGGGACGCGACGAAATACGATAATTATGCAATTATCTCTGATACAAGGACTGACATGTAGCTAGCTAAGAAGAATTGCTAAAGATTAGACAAATCAACCGTTGTACTATAATGAAATGTAATGAAAAAGTTATACAACCTGCAGAGCGAAGTGCTCCGGAAGGCCGCAAAGCCTGAACCTATTGGGGAGGTCTGGGTGGGCATCTGTCCGCGGTGGCGGCTCTGGTGCTGGACGTGGCCCCCCACTTCACACCATAGTCTTCGTCCGCCCCATTGTCCGCTTCCGTGGCCTCCTAACCACGGCAACCCTTCCTGAATGACACTGGACTGAGGGCACTGGGACAGAGGGGCAGCTCGGGACAGAGGGCGAGCTCGGGACAGAGGGCGGCAGCTCGGGACAGAGGGCGGCTCGGGACAGAGGCGGGAAGCTCGGGACAGAGGGGCGGAAGCTCGGGACAGAGGGCGGAAGCTCGGGACAGAGGGGCGAAGCTCGGGACAGAGGGCGGCAGCTCGGGACAGAGGGGCTCCGGCAGCTCGGGACAGAGGGGCTCCGGCAGCTCGGGACAGAGGGCTCCGGCAGCTCGGGACAGAGGGCTCCGGCAGCTCTGGGCAGAGGGGCTCCGGCAGCTCTGGGCAGAGGGACTCCGGCAGCTCTGGACAGGCGGGAGACTCCGGCAGCGCAGGAGAGGAGGAAGGCTCTGGCAGGTCTGGAGAGGCGGCGCACTGTAGGCCTGATGCGTGGTGCTGGCACTGGTGGTACTGGGCCGAGGACATGCACAGGAAGCCTGGTGCGTGGAGGTGGTACTGGGTAGACCGGACCGTGCAGGCGCACTGGAGCTCTTGAGCACCGAGCCTGCCCAACCTTACCTGGTTGAATACTCCCAGTCGCTCTGCCAGTGCGTGCGAGGAGGTGAAATAGCTCCGCACTGGGCTATGCAGGCGAACCGGGACACCGAGCGCAAGGCTGGTGCCAGCGTAAGCTCGGCTCCAAGGAGACGCACTGGGAGTACCGTGATGCGCAGAGCCGGCTTCATGGCATTTGGCTCGACGCTCACCCGCCCCGGCCGATACGCGAGCTGGAATATACCGCACCGGGCTGGTGCACCCCGCACTGGGGACACCGTGCGCACCACAGCATAACACGGTGCCTGCCCGGTCTCTCTAGCCCCCGGTAACCACAGGAAGTTGAGCGTAGGTCTCCAACCTGGCTTCGCCCTCTACTCCCTGTGAGCCCCCCAAGAAATGTTTGGGGCTGACTCTCGGCTCCATCCGCTACGCCGTGCTGCCTCCCTCATACCAGCGCTCTCAGCTCTTCGCCGCCCTCCAGCTCTTCCTTGCGGGCGGCGATATTCTCCAGGCTGAGCCCAGGGTCCTTTACCATCCAGTTTGTCCTCCCAAGTCCATTCCTCTTTGAGCGGCTACACTCCCCAGGTTTAGCCCAGGGTCCTCTCCCGTCGAGGATTTCCTCCCAAGTCCAGAAGTGCTTATTACGCTGCTCCTGCTGCCCGTTTCACGCCGCTTGGTCCTGTTCTGGTGGGTGATTCTGTAGGGTTTTCCTGTGGTGAAGGAGAAGCGGATCAAAATGCAGCGTGGTGGTT
>NW_026277307.1:0-10926 GCF_023373465.1 Oncorhynchus keta | reverse complement strand
TAAGGGAATGAATGGCATGTCATTGGCATCGGACAAACCATATACACATTGGCCAATACCACCCAATTCGGCGTTGATTCATCCAAAGTGTATTGCAAATGCCATATGGTAATTGCCAGTTGTAACACTTTAAAAATTCAACAGGGGCAAATGCGCTCCACCGGGGTTTTTCATATTGGATATGTAACCCAAATTAATGTCCAAAAGTAAAATTTTGAAAAATGAACTTTTTTCAAAAACTTATCACCCCTTAAAAAAGTGCTTTCTGGACCGTTTTTCGAAATTCTTTCGATTTTTTTGTCAATTACACATGTGTAAGAACTGTATGAATATACTTTTGTCCAATTTTATTATCATAATTTTTTTTTGTCCAATTTTTTTTTTATATGCGCATAAGGAATATGTTTTGTCCAATTCCAATATGATTTCATAGGAAGTCAAAAGTCAAAAAGTCAAAAATGTCAAAATTTTGTAAAAACTTCACACACCCATAAAAAGTGCTTTCTGGACCGTTTTTCGAAATTCTTTCGATTTTTTGTCAATTACACATGTGTAAGAACTGTATGAATATACTTTTGTCCAATTTTATTATCATAATTTTTTTTTTTACATGCGCATAAGGAATATGTTTTGTCCAATTCCAATATGATTTCATAGGAAGTCAAAAGTCAAAAGTCAAAAATGTCAAAATTTTGTAAAAACTTCACACACCCTTAAAAAGTGCTTTCTGGACCGTTTTTGAAATTCTTTCAATTTTTTGTCAATTACACATGTGTAAGAACTGTATGAATATACTTTTGTCCAATTTTATTATCATATTTTTTTATATATTTTTAAATTGTGCATAAGGATTTTTTTGTGGGCCAAATGACGTAAGAAATTTGACATGCTCAAAAATCCTGCAGAAATGCAAAATTGACTGGCCTGATGAACTCGGGATGGCCGGGCAGTGATAGTTGTTCCTTTCCATCACTCGTTGTGTTGACTTCATCATGTCCATTTTGTGATGTTTTTTCACTATATAATCATATTGCAAGTGCACGTGCATTTGCAATATGTTTCAATGTGCATTTACCATATGAAATTTGACCTTGCTCAAAAATGCAAAATTGACTGGTCTGATGAACACAGGATGGCCGAGCAGTGATAGTTGTACATTTCCATCACTCGTTGTGTTGATTTCATCATCTCCATTTTAGGTGATGTTTTTTCACTATAGAATCATATTGCAAATGCACGTGCATTTGCAATATGTTTATGGCATTTAAATGAAATTTGACCTTGCTCAAAAATGAAAATGACTGGTCTGATGGGAACACAGGATGGCCGAGCAGTGATAGTTGTACATTTCCATCACTCGTTGTGTTGATTTCATCATTCCATTAGGTGATGTTTTTTTACACTATAGAATCATATTGCAAATGCACGTGCATTGTTGCAACTGTTAACCCAAATTAAAAATATGGTTGTAAATGCATTTACTCTCATTCTGAAAATGCAAAATTGACTGGGATGGACACAGGATGGCCGGGCAGTGATAGTTGTACATTTCCATCACTCGTTGTGTTGATTTCATCATGTCCATTAGGTGATGTTTTTTTACACTATAGAATCATATTGCAAGTGCGCGCGCATTTGCAATATGTTTCAATGTGCATTTACCATATGAAATTTGACATGCTCAAAAATGCAAAATTGACTGGTCTGATGGACACAGGATGGCCGAGCAGTGATAGTTGTACATTTCCATCACTCGTTGTGTTGATTTCATCATGTCCATTAGGTGATGTTTTTTCACTATAGAATCATATTGCAAGTGCACGCGCATTTGCAATATGTTTCAATGTGCATTTACCATATGAAATTTGACATGCTCAAAAATGCAAAATTGACTGGTCTGATGAACACAGGATGGCTGAGCAGTGATAGTTGTACATTTCCATCACCTGTTGTGTTGATTTCATCATGTCCATTTGTTTATGTTTTCTCACTTTTGCAAAGTCACTGTGCATTTGCAATATGGTTCAATGGGCAGGTACCATCACGAATTTGTCATGCTATAAAAATCCTGCAGGAATGTGAAATTGACTGGTCTGATGAACACAGGATGGCCGAGCAGTGATAGTTGTACATTTCCATCACTTGTTGTGTTGATTTCATCATGTCCATTAGGTGATGTTTTTTCACTATAGAATCATATTGCAAATGCACGTGCATTGTTGTGCAACTGGTAACCCAAAAATTAAAATATGGTTGTAAATGCATTTACCGGGACTCCTATTATCCATGCCCGCTATGGGAGTACCCTACTACGGCCCTCTATCTATGGGGGCAGTCCTGAGTGCTTTATGGACTGTTTAAAATATTCTGATGGATACGCATGTTGTGCAACTGGTGATTGAAAATAGGCACCTGGTAACCCAAAAATGAAAATATGGTTGTGAATGCATTTACCGGTCATTCTGATATTAATGCCCGCTATGGGAACACAGGATGGCCGAGCAGTGATAGTTGTACATTTCCATCACTCGTTGTGTTGATTTCATCATGTCCATTAGGTGATGTTTTTACACTATAGAATCATATTGCAAGTGCGCGCATTTGCAATATGTTTCAATGTGCATTTACCATATGAAATTTGAAATGCTCAAAAATGCAAAATTGACTGGTCTGATGGACACAGGATGGCTGAGCAGTGATAGTTGTACATTTCCATCACTCGTTGTGTTGATTTCATCATGTCCATTAGGTGATGTTTTTCACTATAGAATCATATTGCAAGTGCGCGCATTTGCAATATGTTTCAATGTGCATTTACCATATGAAATTTGAAATGCTCAAAATGCAAAATTGACTGGTCTGATGGACACAGGATGGCTGAGCAGTGATAGTTGTACATTTCCATCACTCGTTGTGTTGATTTCATCATGTCCATTAGGTGATGTTTTTCACTATAGAATCATATTGCAAATGCACGCGCATTGTTGTGCAATATGTTTCAATGTGCATTTACCATATGAAATTTGACATGCTCAAAAATGCAAAATTGACTGGTCTGATGAACACAGGATGGCCGGGCAGTGATAGTTGTACATTTCCATCACTCTGTTGTGTTGATTTCATCATGTCCATTTGTTTATGTTTTTCACTATAGAATCATATTGCAAAGTGCACGTGCATTTGCAATATGGTTCAATGGGCATTTACCATCATGAATTTGTCATGCTCAAAAATCCTGCAGGAATGTGAAATTGACTGGTCTGATGAACACAGGATGGCCGAGCAGTGATAGTTGTACATTTCCATCACTCGTTGTGTTGATTTCATCATGTCCATTAGGTGATGTTTTTTCACTATAGAATCATATTGCAAATGCACGCGCATTTGCATTGTTTCAATGTGCAACTGGTAACATGCTCAAAAATTAAAATATGGTCTGATAAACAGGATGGCTAGCAGTGATAGTTGTACATTTCCATCACCTGTTGTGTTGATTTCATCATGTCCATTATGGGATGTTTTTTCACTACGGCAAAGTCATATTTGCAATATGGTTCATTGGGCAGTAACCTGAAAATATGGTGTCAATGCATTAAAAATACCTGGTCATGTTTAAATTAATGCCTGATGGGAACACAGGATGGCCGACAGTGATAGTTGTGCATTTCCATCACTGTTGTGTTGATTTCATCATGTCCATTAGGTGATGTTTTTACACTATAGAATCAAAAATGCGCGCGCAAATATGTTTCAATGCATTTACCGGTGAAATTTGACATGCTAAAAATGCAAAATTGACTGGTCTGATGGGAACACAGGATGGCCGAGCAGTGATAGTTGTACATTTCCATCACTCGTTGTGTTGATTTCATCATGTCCATTAGGTGATGTTTTTACACTATAGAATCATATTGCAAGTGCGCGCGCATTTGCAATATGTTTCAATGTGCATTTACCATATGAAATTTGACATGCTCAAAAATGCAAAATTGACTGGTCTGATGAACACAGGATGGCTGAGCAGTGATAGTTGTACATTTCCATCACTCGTTGATTTCATCATGTCCATTAGGTGATGTTTTTTTTTCACTATAGAATCATATTGCAAGTGCGCGCATTTGCAATATGTTTCAATGTGCATTTACCATATGAAATTTGACATGCTCAAAAATGCAAAATTGACTGGTCTGATGAACACAGGATGGCTGAGCAGTGATAGTTGTACATTTCCATCACTCGTTGTGTTGATTTCATCATGTCCATTAGGTGATGTTTTTTCACTATAGAATCATATTGCAAGTGCGCGCGCATTTGCAATATGTTTCAATGTGCATTTACCATATGAAATTTGACATGCTCAAAAATGCAAAATTGACTGGTCTGATGAACACAGGATGGCTGAGCAGTGATAGTTGTACATTTCCATCACTCGTTGTGTTGATTTCATCATGTCCATTTGTTTATGTTTTCTCACTTTAAAGTACTGTGCATTTGCAATATGGTTCAATGGGCAGGTACCATCACGAATTTGTCATGCTATAAAATCCTGCAGGAATGTGAAATTGACTGGTCTGATGAACACAGGATGGCCGAGCAGTGATAGTTGTACATTTCCATCACTTGTTGTGTTGATTTCATCATGTCCATTAGGTGATGTTTTTTCACTATAGAATCATATTGCAAATGCACGCATTGTTGTGCAACTGGTAACCCAAAAATTAAAATATGGTGAAATGCTTTAAAATGCATTTGAATTAATGCTCTGATGGGAACACAGGATGGCCGGGCAGTGATAGTTGTACATTTCCATCACTCGTTGTGTTGATTTCATCATGTCCATTAGGTGATGTTTTTTCACTATAGAATCATATTGCAAGTGCGCGCGCATTTGCAATATGTTTCAATGTGCATTTACCATATGAAATTTGACATGCTCAAAAATGCAAAATTGACTGGTCTGATGAACACAGGATGGCTGAGCAGTGATAGTTGTACATTTCCATCACTGTTGTGCTGATTTCATCATGTCCATTTGTTTATGTTTTCTCACTTTTGCAAAGTCACTGTGCATTTGCAATATGGTTCAATGGGCAGGTACCATCACGAATTTGTCATGCTATAAAATCCTGCAGGAATGTGAAATTGACTGGCCCGATGAACTCGGCATGGCTGGGCAGTGATTCTGGTTCATCTCAATGGCTCGTTAGGGTTGATTTCAGAATGTCACTTTTGGTGATGGTACCTCTTTTTACCGTTTAAACATATTGCTAATGTACAAAAGTCAACTAGCAAGTCAGTGTCCACCAGTCAATTAGATGTCATTCTGACACCAAACTGATACAAATTGACACTAAACCCACTTTTCCAACCTGTTTAGTAGCCAACTATCACACACTTCAGAGCTGGCCCAAAATTCACAACGCCTTTGGTTCAAACCATAAAAAACATAAAACATGTAGTTACGTTCTAGCTGCGGGTCCATTTCTTATGTTACGTGTAGGCCTAGCTGAGGCGACCCCGAATCCTAAGTTTCGGCTCGATCGGTCATTTGGTGTCCGAGCAAAACCCTAATTGGTGCTGAAAATCCACTTTTTCCATGACTTGCTACGGGTCCTTGAATGAGCTATCGGACAGAAACGTTGGGGTCTGTCTATATGGGCCGAGACGGTCGCAATGCACCTAGTCTTGTGTCTCTGAGACATTTCTAAATGTCGCCATTTTCGTAATGGTCAAAATGAATTGAAGTCATTGCAAATGTACGAAGCTGTTTCTCGGTCCGAGAACCGTCTAGAGCCACGTAACTCACCACGCACTATCGACCTGAGGTCTAGAACAGGATTCTAAAGTTTCGGAACTCTAGGTCTGACGGTTCTTTTAGCTCGAACAAAGCTAACTATTGGAGGCACTGTCTGTCTCTACAACCCCCAATACGTCCCTCCCTTCCAAGTTGTGTGTCTGTGTGATTTAGTTTTCCTTTGAAATTTTATGGGAAAAATGACTGATTTACAGTTCATGGGGGTTGCCTAATCACACATATGAAGTTTTGGACAGATCTGACTTTAACCCCTCAAACAGCCCCTGAGACACCAATTAAGGCACTTCCGGTTGGCACAGGAAGCTATAAGTCAACACATCCTCACTGGGCTATGCTTTTACAGAATCCTGTGTTTTAAGTCCTTACGTTAAGAATTGACTGATTTACACAGGGTTGAATGCACTATGTCTATCAAACTGCAGGCAGGTAATGGAAAAACACTTTTAGGTGATTTTAACCACTTCCGGTTGGTCCAGGAAGCCTAGAATCAACACAGGTAGACCTCATACTGGCCTGATGGACTGTTATCAAAGACAGGTTCATACGGCATTCATAACCCATATAGACTTCAGGTTGAATTTAGGGGTGCAGGCAATGTATTCCTATGGGGAGAGAAGTCAATGCAAACTATTTGAAGTAAACACCTTCTTTTAACTATTAAGGGTTAATGCCACACGGTCAACGTTAGGCTTGCACGGATCGGAAGGACCTTAGGAACGTACCTGAGGTCGAATTGTGCTTCTCACCCTAACGGTTCTCTCACTGTCACCCAAAAGCAAATGACGCTGTGGGGCAGGCTTCATTTTGGGCCTACTTTTCTAATGGTCGCTGCGCTCAGACCGAGCGAGCTACGGTCAAGCGGGATATCTCGTTGAACTCGGCACGGCCTAGAGATTATGTTTATGCCATTGCCTGCTCTCTGTGTCTTTGAGAACCGCACTTTTTCACTCCATCCTTGCTGTGTGTGCGTGTGAGAGCTTTTCTTTGACATCTGTTGGGAGAAATGACTGATTTACAGTTCATGAGGGTTACCTAGTCACACATATGAAGTTTTGAAAAGATCTGACCTTTTTAACCCTTGAAACTGCCACTGTGACATCATTAAAGGCACTTCCGGTTGGCACAGGAAGCTATAAGTAAACCCATGTCTTGATTGACATAGAAACTTACAGAATCCTGAGTTTTAAGTCCTTACGTTAAGAATTGACTGATTTACACAGGGTTGAATGCACTATGTCTATCAAACTGCAGGCAGGTAATGGAAAAACACTTTTAGGGTGATTTTAACCACTTCCGGTTGGTCCAGGAAGCCTAGAATCAACACAGGTAGACCTCATACTGGCCTGATGGACTGTTACCAAAGACAGGTTCATACGGCATTCATAACCCATATAGACTTCAGGTTGAATTTAGGGGTAAAGGCAATGTATTCCTATGGGGAGAGAGAAATCAATGCAAACTATTTGAAGTAAACACCTTTTTAACTATTAAGGGTTAATGCCACACGGTCAACGTTAGGCTTGCACGGATCGGAAGGACCTTAGGAACGTACCTGAGGTCGAATTGTGCTTCTCACCCTAACGGTTCTCTCACTGTCACCCAAAAGCAAATGACGTTGTGGGGCAGGCTTCATTTTGGGCCTACTTTTCTAATGGTCGCTGCGCTCAGACCGAGCGAGCTACGGTCAAGCGGGATATCTCGTTGAACTCGGCACGGCCTAGAGATTATGTTTATGCCATTGCCTGCTCTCTGTGTCTTTGAGAACCGCACTTTTTCACTCCATCCTTGCTGTGTGTGCGTGTGAGAGCTTTTCTTTGACATCTGTTGGGAGAAATGACTGATTTACAGTTCATGAGGGTTACCTAGTCACACATATGAAGTTTTGGAGAGATGTGACTTTTCTAACCCTTCAAAACAGACAGTGTGACCCAATTAAAGGCACTTCCGGTTGGCACAGGAAGCTATAAGTAAACACATGTCTTGATTGACATAAACACTTACAGAATCCTGAGTTTTAAGTCTTTAAGTTAAGAATTGACTGATCTACACAGGGTTGAATGCACTATGTCTATCAAACTGCATGCAGTGTATGGATCAACACTGATAGGTGATTTCAACCACTTCCGGTTGCTTCAGGAAGCTTATAATTGGCACAGGTAGACCTCATAGTGGTCTGATGGACTGTCATAGAAGACAGGTTCATAAGTCATTCATAACCCACATAGGCTTCAGGTTGAATTTAGGGTGCAGGCAATGTATTCCTATGGGGAGAGAAGTCAATGCAAACTCTTTGAAGTAAACACCTTATTTTAACTATTAAGGGTTAATGCCACATGGTCAAGGTTAGGCTTGCACGGATCGGGAGGACCTCAGGAACGTACCTGAGGTCGAATTGTGCTTCTCACCCTAACGGTTCTCTCACTGTCACCCAAAAGCAAATGACATTGAGGGCCAGGCTTCCTTTTTGCGCCTTCTTTTTTTTCAAGGTCGCTGCACTCAGAGCGAGCTACGGTCAAGCGGGGCGTCTCGTTGAACTCTGCACAGCCTGGAGACTATGGTGATGCCATTTTTTGTGTTGATTTCAGAATGCCATTTTGGTGATGGTCCCTCTCCGTTTTAAACATATTGCTAATGTACAAAAGTCAACTAGCAAGTCAGTGTCCACCAGTCAATTAGATGTCATTCTGACACCAAACTGATACCAATTGACACCAAACCCACTTTTTCCAACTCATTTAGAAGCCAACTATCACATATGTCAGAGCAGGCCCATAATTCACAGCGCCATTAGTTTAAAACATAATAAAAACGTAAAACACATAGTTACGTTCTAGCTGCGGGTCCAGGTCAGACATTATGTGAAGGCCTATGTGAGGCGACCCCGAATCCCGAGTTTCGGCTCGATAGGTCCTTCGGTGCCCGAGTAAAACCCTAATTGGTGCTGAAAATCCACTTTTTCCATGCCTTGCTATGGGGTCCTTGAATGAGCGATCGGACCGAAACGTTGGGGTCCGTCTCTATGGGCCGAGCCGGTTCCAATGCACCTAGTCTTGTGTCTCTGAGACTTTTCTAAATGTCGCCATTTTCGTAATGGTCAAAATGAATTGAAATCATTGCAAATGTACGAGGCTATTTCTCGGTCCGAGAACCTTCTAGAGCCACCTAACTCACCACGCACTATCGACCCGAGGTCTAGAACAGGTTTCTAAAGTTTCGGAACTCTAGGTCTGACGGTTCTTTTAGCTCGAACAAAGCTAACTATTGGAGGCACTGTCTGTCTCTACAACCCCCAATACGTCCCTCCTTCCAAGTTGTGTGTCTGTGTGATTTAGTTTTCCTTTGAAATTTTATGGGAAAAATGACTGATTTACAGTTCATGGGGGTTGCCTAATCACACATATGAAGTTTTGGACAGATCTGACTTTTTTAACCCCTCGAAACAGCCCCTGAGACACCAATTAAGGCACTTCCGGTTGTCACAGGAAGCTATAAGTCAACACATATCCTCACTGGGCTATGCTTTTACAGAATCCTGAGTTTTAAGTCCTTACGTTAAGAATTGACTGATTTACACAGGGTTGAATGCACTATGTCTATCAAACTGCAGGCAGGTAATGGAAAAACACTTTTAGGGTGATTTTAACCACTTCCGGTTGGTCCAGGAAGCTTAGAATCAACACAGGTAGACCTCATACTGGCCTGATGGACTGTTACCAAAGACAGGTTCATACGGCATTCATAACCCATATAGACTTCAGGTTGAATTTAGGGGTAAAGGCAATGTATTCCTATGGGGAGAGAAATCAATGCAAACTTTTGAAGTAAACACCATCTTTTAACTATTAAGGGTTAATGCCACACTGTCAACGTTAGGCTTGCACGGATCGGAAGGACCTTAGGAACATACCTGAGGTCGAATTGTGCTTCTCACCCTAACGGTTCTCTCACTGTCACCCAAAAGCAAATGACGTTGTGGGGCAGGCTTCATTTTGGGCCTACTTTTCTAATGGTCGCTGCGCTCAGACCGAGCGAGCTACGGTCAAGCGGGATATCTCGTTGAACTCGGCACGGCCTAGACATTATGTTTATGCCATTGCCTGCTCTCTGTGTCTTTAAGAACCACACTTTTTCACTCCATCCTTGCTGTGTGTGCGTGTGAGAGCTTTTCTTTGACATCTGCTGGGAGAAATGACTGATTTACAGTTCACGAGGGTTACCTAGTCACACATATGAAGTTTTGAAAAGATCTGACCTTTTTAACCCATGGAAACTGCCACTGTGACACCATTAAAGGCACTTCCGGTTGGCACAGGAAGCTATAAATAAACTCATATCATGATTGGGGTATGCCTTTACAGAATCCCGAGTTTTAAGTCTTTACGTTAAGAACTGAGTTATTTACGGAGGGTTTAGTGAGTGTGTGTTATTTCAGAAAATCATAGAAAATCACAGAAATCTCGCAGAGCTCCGCAGCACACTTTAAAAAGATTCGTAAGAACAACCTGCAACTGGATCTGTAACCGTTGAAAAAAAAAACACCTATCCGTGAACATCACCAAGGTGTCGTTGTACGATTTCTCTTAAATGACGATAGATAAATGGCTGGTTCTTTTTTTTATTGACACCGGAGGCTCCTTGACTTTGACGTGAAGTGGAAAAATAATTTCTCTATTTTCATTTTGGACCTTTAATCCCAGATAAATGGCCATAACTCAAAAACCGTTGAGGCCTAGACGCCATCTTGTTCGGGGCCAACTGCCCATTATGCCGCCCCTACGCTCACCGAGTTTCGGCTTCTAAATATTTTCAGTTTTCGAGATAAGGCCCCGTCAAATCGTGATGTTTTGTAGCAATAGCCATATGATTGCTTATGCCCTCTTGTGGGAATTTCCGGGACATGGGAAAAATGACATAAATCTTATTATTTTTGTAAACGGAAACCGAATGTCCGACAACGTTCATTTGATGACTTCCTGGTAGGTCCGGCCCTGCCGCTCGGCCCGACGCCGTCCCGCGAATTTTACAAACGATTTCGGACGTCTAGTAAGGGACCGTACATTTGCAATATGGACTTTCTCACTAACCATACAGGTACTGCCGAATTCTTCCCT
>NW_026277306.1:0-5349 GCF_023373465.1 Oncorhynchus keta | reverse complement strand
ATCCAGACTGGTCTTCCTCTGTAGAGATCAATCACAGTCCAATCCAGACTGGTCTTCCTCTGTAGAGAATCAATCACAGTCCAATCCAGACTGGTCTTCCTCTGTAGAGATCAATCACAGTCCAATCCAGACTGGTCTTCCTCTGTAGAGATCAATCACAGTCCAATCCAGACTGGTCTTCCTCTGTAGAGATCAATCACAGTCCAATCCAGACTGGTCTTCCTCTGTAGAGATCAATCACAGTCCAATCCAGACTGGTCTTCCTCTGTAGAGATCAATCACAGTCCAATCCAGACTGGTCTTCCTCTGTAGAGATCAATCACAGTCCAATCCAGACTGGTCTTCCTCTGTAGAGATCAATCACAGTCCAATCCAGACTGGTCTTCCTCTGTAGAGATCAATCACAGACTGGTCTTCAAGAGATCAATCAGTCCAATCCCAGACTGGTCTTCCTCTGTAGAGATCAATCACAGTCAATCCAGACTGGTCTTCCTCTGTAGAGATCAATCACAGTCCAATCCAGACTGGTCTTCCTCTGTAGAGATCAATCACAGTCCAATCCAGACTGGTCTTCCTCTGTAGAGATCAATCACAGTCCAATCCAGACTGGTCTTCCTCTGTAGAGATCAATCACAGTCCAATCAGACTGGTCTTCCTCTGTAGAGATCAATCACAGTCCAATCAATGGTCTTCAGACAATCACAGTCCAATCCAGACTGGTCTTCCTCTGTAGAGATCAATCACAGTCCAATCCAGACTGGTCTTCCTCTGTAGAGATCAATCAATCAGACTGGTCTTCAATCAATCAGAATCTGGTCTTCCTCTATAGAGATCAATCACAGTCCAATCCAGACTGGTCTTCCTCTGTAGAGATCAATCACAGTCCAATCCAGACTGGTCTTCCTCTGTAGAGATCAATCACAGTCCAACCCAGACTGGTCTTCCTCTGTAGAGATCAATCACAGTCCAATCCAGACTGGTCTTCCTCTGTAGAGATCAATCACAGTCCAACCCAGACTGGTCTTCCTCTGTAGAGATCAATCACAGTCCAATCCAGACTGGTCTTCCTCTGTAGAGATCAATCACAGTCCAACCCAGACTGGTCTTCCTCTGTAGAGATCAATCAGTCCAATCCAGACTGGTCTTCCTCTGTAGAGATCAATCACAGTCCAATCCAGACTGGTCTTCCTCTGTAGAGATCAATCACAGTCCAATCCAGACTGGTCTTCCTCTGTAGAGATCAATCACAGTCCAATCCAGACTGGTCTTCCTCTGTAGAGATCAATCACAGTCCAATCCAGACTGGTCTTCCTCTGTAGAGATCAATCACAGTCCAATCCAGACTGGTCTTCCTCTGTAGAGATCAATCACAGTCCAATCCAGACTGGTCTTCCTCTGTAGAGATCAATCACAGTCCAATCCAGACTGGTCTTCCTCTGTAGAGATCAATCACAGTCCAATCCAGACAATCACAGGTCTTCCTCTGTAGAGATCAATCACAGTCCAATCCAGACTGGTCTTCCTCTGTAGAGATCAATCACAGTCCAATCCAGACTGGTCTTCCTCTGTAGAGATCAATCACAGTCCAACTCTTCAGACAATGGTCTTTCCTCTGTAGAGATCAATCACAGTCCAATCCAGACTGGTCTTCCTCTATAGAGATCAATCACAGTCCAATCCAGACTGGTCTTCCTCTGTAGAGATCAATCACAGTCCAATCCAGACTGGTCTTCCTCTGTAGAGATCAATCACAGTCAATCCAGACTCTTCCACTGTAGGTCTTCCTCTGTAGAGATCAATCACAGTCCAATCCAGACTGGTCTTCCTCTGTAGAGATCAATCACAGTCCAATCCAGACTGGTCTTCCTCTAGAGATCAATCACAGTCCAATCCAGACTGGTCTTCCTCTGTAGAGATCAATCACAGTCCAATCCAGACTGGTCTTCCTCTATAGAGATCAATCACAGTCCAATCAGACTGGTCTTCCTCTGTAGAGATCAATCACAGTCCAATCCAGACTGGTCTTCCTCTGTAGAGATCAATCACAGTCCAATCAGACTGGTCTTCCTCTGTAGAGATCAATCACAGTCCAATCCAGACTGGTCTTCCTCTGTAGAGATCAATCACAGTCCAATCCAGACTGGTCTTCCTCTATAGAGATCAATCACAGTCAATCCAGACTGGTCTTCCTCTATAGAGATCAATCACAGTCCAATCCAGACTGGTCTTCCTCTGTAGATCAATCACAGTCAATCAGACTGGTCTTCCTCTGTAGAGATCAATCACAGTCCAATCCAGACTGGTCTTCCTCTGTAGAGATCAATCACAGTCCAATCCAGACCGGTATTTGGACCAATCACAGTTAATAGTAAATGGGCAAAGATCACAGTTCCAGTGGTCTTCCTGTCACACAGTATCAGACTGGTGGTTCCTTCAGATGACAGGTATCACAGTCCAACGGTGTGTCTTCCTGTGTGTGATGTCACAGTCCAATCCAGTGTGTGTTCCCTCTGTGTGTCACAGTGTGTGTGTGTCTTCCTCTGTGTGTGTGTGACTGGTCTGTGTGTGTGTGTGTGACTGGTCTTGTCTGTGAGATCAATGTGTCTGAAGTGACTGTTCAGTTCTCTGTAGAGCTGCTCCAGACTGCCACAGTACTGAACGTCTAGGCCTGATGTCACATCTCTCTGCCACAGTAGTGAATCGTCCAATCCTGATGTCACATCTCTGTGCAATCACAGTAATGAGACGGTCTTCCTCTGTAGGCCTGACAGTCAATCGGCTCTCTGCCACAGTAGTGAACGTCTAGGCCTGATGTCAGAATCAATCTCTGCCAATCCAGACTGTCTTCCTCTGAGAGTCAATCACAGCCTGATGTCTTCTCTCTGTAGAGATCAATCACAGTACTGAACGTCTAGGCCTGATGTCACGTCTCTCTGCCACAGTACTGACTGGTCTTCCTCTGTAGGCCTGATGTCACGTCTCTCTGCCACAGTACTGAGACGTCTAGGATCTGATGTCCAATCCAGACTGGTCTCCTCTGCCACAGTACAATGAGACGTCTTCCAGGCCTGATGTCATGTCTTCTCTGCAATCACAGTACTGAGACGTCTAGGCCTGATGTCCGTCTCTCTGCAATCACAGTACTGAGACGTCTAGGCCTGATGTCACGTCTCTCTGCTTCACAGTAGTGAACGTCTAGGCCTGATGTCATGACTCTTCTCTGCCACAGTACTGAACGGTCTTCCTCTGTAGGCCTGATGTCACGTCTCTCTGCAATCACAGTCCAATACTGAACGTCTAGGCCTGATGTCAGACTGGTCTCTCTGCCACAGTAGTGACTGGTCTTCTCTAGGCCTGATGTCCAATCCAGACTCTTCCTCTGCCACAGTACCAACGTCTAGGCCTGATGTCACGGTCTCTCTGCCAGAGTACTGAATCACGTCTCCAGGCTTCCTGATGATCAATCGTCTCTCTGCTTCCACTGTACTGAAATCACAGTCTAGGCCTGATGATCATGTCTCTCTGCTTCACTATACTGAACGTCAATAGACCGGTCTTCCTGATGTCACGATCTCACAGCCAATCCAGACTGGTCTTCCTCTGTAACGATCAATCAGGCCTGATGTCACGTCTCTCTAGAGATCCACAGTACTGAACGTCTTCCTCTGTAGGCCTGATCACAGTCAATCATCTTCTCTGCAATCACAGTAATGAGACGTCTTCCTCTGTAGGCCTGATGTCACGACTCTCTCTGCAATCACAGTACTGGTCTTCCTCTGTAGGCCTGATGTCACGTCTTCTCTGCAATCACAGTAGTGAGCGTCTTCCCTGATGTCACGTCTCTCTGCCACAGTACTGAACATCTAGGCCTGATGTCACATCTCTGCCACAGTAGTGAACGTCTTCCTCTGGAGGCCTGATGTCAATGACTGGTCTTCTCTGCCACAGTACTGAACGGTCTTCCTCTGTAGGATCTGATGTCAATCGACTGGTCTTCTCTGCAATCACAGTACTGAACGGTCTAGGCCTGATGTCCAACATCTCTTCTGCCACAGTACTGAATGTCTTCCCTGATGTCAATCACAGTCTCCGGACTGCTTCACAGTACTGAACGTCTAGGCCAATGTCAGACTGGTCTTCTCTGCCACAGTACAATGAACGTCTTCCCTGATCACAGTCAATCCAGACTGGTCTTCCTCTGCAATCACAGTACTGAGACGTCTTCTCTGCCAGGATCTGATGTCCAACGACTGGTCTTCCTCTGCCACAGTACAATGAGACGTCTTCCCTGATGTCAATCTCTCTCCACAGGTACTGAAGATCGTCACAGGCCTGATGTCATGTCTTCTGCCACAGTACTGAACGTCTAGGCCTGATGTCACATCTCCTCTGCCAATCACAGTCCTCTGCCAGACTGGTCTTCTAGGCCTCAATCACAGTCAATCCAGACTCTTCTGCAATCACAGTACAATGAACGGTCTTCCCTGATGTCAATCACAGTCTCTGCCTGGTCTTCCTCTGTAGATGAATCGTCCAATCCTGATGTCTTCCTCTATCTCAATCACAGCCAACTCAGTACTGGTCTTCCTCTGTAGGCCAATGATGTCAATATCAGACTCTTCTCTGCCACAGTACTGAACAGTCTAAGGCCTGATGTCACATCTCTCCAGTCACCAATGAACAACTTCAGCCTCTGACAGATCAATCACAGTCTAATCCTGACACGTCTTCCTCAGTACTGAGATCAATCACAGGCCAATCACGACTCCAGCTTCCACAGTACTGAGAGATCAACACCAATAATCCAGCAACTTCACACAGCCGTTGAAGAGGAGTGGGACACCAATATCCAGACTGGTCTTCACACAGCCGTTGAAGAGACTCAACACAGCAACTTCCACAGCAACAGCCGTTGAAGAGGAGTAGGACACCAATATCCAGCAACTTCACACAGCCGTTGAAGAGGAGTGGGACACCAATATCCAGCAACTTCACACAGCCGTTGAAGAGGAGTGGGACAACAATATCCAGCAACTTCACACAGCCGTTGAAGAGGAGAGGACACCAATATCCAGCAACTTCACACAGCCGTTGAAGAGGAGTGGGACAACAATATCCAGCAACTTCACACAGCCGTTGAAGAGGAGTGGGACACCAATATCCAGCAACTTCACACAGCCGTTGAAGAGGAGTGGGACACCAATATCCAGCAACTTCACACAGCCGTTGAAGAGGAGTTATCCAGCAACTTCACACAGCCGTTGAAGAGGAGGGACACCAATATCCAGCAACTTCACACAGCCGTTGAAGAGGAGTGGGACACCAATATCCAGCAACTTCACACAGCCG
>NW_026277305.1:0-155699 GCF_023373465.1 Oncorhynchus keta | reverse complement strand
AGTCCTGTTGGGGAGGACACAGAGAGCTGTGGGTTGGCAGCGCACTACATTGAAGACCTCTCTGATGAGAGTAGGCCACCAGTCCTGTTGGGCGAGGACACAGAGAGCTGTGGGTTGGCAGCGCACTACATTGAAGACCTCTCTGATGAGAGTAGGCCACCAGTCCTGTTGGGGGAGGACGCAGAGAGCTGTGGGTTGGCAGCGCACTACATTGAAGACCTCTCTGATGAGAGTAGGCCACCAGTCCTGTTGGGGGAGGACGCAGAGAGCTGTGGGTTGGCAGCGCACTACATTGAAGACCTCTCTGATGAGAGTAGGCCACCAGTCCTGTTGGGGGAGGACGCAGAGAGCTGTGGGTTGGCAGCGCACTACATTGAAGACCTCTCTGATGAGAGTAGGCCACCCGTCCTGTTGGGCGAGGACACAGAGAGCTGTGGGTTGGCAGCGCACTACATTGCTGCCTGCCATAAGATGAGGGACAGAGTCTGACAGACCAACCAACCTGCACATGTCCTCTACTGTATGCTTATTGTTATTGTTCAATGTATGGCTGTTTTGACCCCTGGTTATTGTTGTTACCATTTTAATTCTCATTATTTTCATATTGTAAATATCCAAAGTAAGCTTCAGCAATATGTACCTTGGTACGTCATGCCAATAAAGCAACTTGAATTGAATTAACTGAGAGAGAAAGAGAGAGAGAGAGCGAGAGAGAGAGAGGGAGACATGCTGACAGAGAGAAAGAGAGAGAGAGAGGGAGACAGGCAGAAGGAGAGAGATTTGTGACCTGTTGCCACAAGAAAAAGGCAACCAGTGAAGAACACACACCATTGTAAATACAACCCATATTTATGCTTATTTATTTTCCCTTGTGTACTTTAACTATTTGTACATCATTACAACACTGTATATATATATATATATATATATATATATATATGTATAATATGACATTTGAAATGTCTTTATTCTTTTGAAACTTCTGTATGTGTAATGTTTACTGTTAATTTTTATTGTTTGTTTGACTTTTATATATTATCTAACTCACTTGTTTTGGCAATGTTAACACATGTTTCCCATGCCGATAAAGCCCTTGAATTGAATTGAATTGAATTGACAGAGAGAGAAAGAGAGAGAGGAAGACAGGCAGACAGAGAGAGAAAGAAGAGAAAGAGAGAGAGACAGGCAGACAGAGAAAGGAAGAAGAGAGAGGGAGACAGGCTGACAGAGAGAGGGAGACAGGCTGACAGAGAGAGAAAGGAAGAAGACAGAGGAGACAGGCAGACAGAGAGAGGGAGACAGGCAGACAGAGAGAGGGAGACAGGCTGACAGAGAGAGAGGAGACAGGCAGACAGAGAGAGAAAGGAAGAAGAGAGGGAGACAGGCAGACAGAGAGAGAAAGAGAGAGAGGGAGACAGGCAGACATAGAGAGAAAGAAGAGAAAGAGAGAGACAGGCAGACAGAAAAGGAAGAAGAGAGAGGGAGACAGGCTGACAGAGAGAGGGAGACAGGCTGACAGAGAGAGAAAGGAAGAAGAGAGAGGTAGACAGGCAGACAGAGAGAGGGAGACAGGCAGACAGAGAGAGGGAGACAGGCCGACAGAGAGAGGGAGACAGGCAGACAGAGAGGAAGATAGAGAGGTAGAAGAGAGAGGAGACAGGCAGACAGAGAGAGGGGGAGACAGGCAGACAGAGAGGGGAGACAGGCAGACAGAGAGAGAGACAGGCAGACAGAGAGAGGGAGACAGGCTGACAGAGAGGGAGACAGGCAGACAGAGAGAGGGAGACAGGCAGACAGAGAGAGGAGGGAGACAGGCAGACAGAGAGAGAAGGAGACAGGCTGACAGAGAGGGAGACAGGCAGACAGAGAGAGGGAGACAGGCAGACAGAGAGAGGGAGACAGGCAGACAGAGAGAGGGAGACAGGCAGACAGAGAGAGGGAGACAGGCAGACAGAGAGAGGAGACAGGCAGACAGAGAGAGGGAGACAGGCAGACAGAGAGAGGGAGACAGGCAGACAGAGAGAGGGAGACAGGCAGACAGAGAGAGGGAGACAGGCAGACAGAGAGAGAGAGACAGGCTGACAGAGAGAGAGAGAACTTACAGAGAGAGAAAGGAAGAAGAGGACCAGTGTGCCTGTGGTGTAATCTGTTTCTCTCTCGTTTACTCTAATGTCTAAATCCATTCCACTGGAGTCCTGGTAGCCACGGTTTCCTTCCAGCCCTCCAGTGAGCGGCAGAGAGGAGGAATGGAGAGAGGAGGGGGACAGAGTGCCGCTCCAGGATTGGATCATTTCTGGTTGTCAGGACTAGAGGAGGCTGGTAAGGAAGGGAGGCAGAAAGGAGCAGCTCTCTCATTCTGCTGTTTGGACTGTCTCTGGAGAGGAACACACAGAACTAACACACAGAACTAACACAGAGGACTAACACAGAGGACTAACACAGAGGACTAACACACAGAACTAACACAGAGGACTAACACACAGAGAACTAACACACAGAGAACTAACACAGATAATTAACTCACAGTACTAACACAGATAATTAACTCACAGTACTAACACAGATAATTAACTCACAGTACTAACACAGATAATTAACTCACAGTACTAACACAGGTAATTAACTCACAGAACTAACACAGATAATTAACTCACAGAACTAACACAGATAATTAACTCACAGTACTAACACAGATAATTAACTCACAGTACTAACACAGATAATTAACTCACAGTAGTCACACAAACAACTAACAAAAATCATAACACTGTAGCTGACACCACCCTTGATTATATAATCAAAACACCAGTCTCAAAGTCAACAGAGAAGAGGCGACTCCGGGACGCTGGCCTTGGTGGAGGTGACCCAACTCCAGCCATTTTAATAATGGGAATTGATGGGAATTATGTAAATATATCACTAGCCACTTTAAACAATGCTACCTTATATAATGTTACTTACCCTACATTATTCATCTCATATGCATATGTATATACTGTACTCTACATCATCGACTGCATCCTTATGTAATACATGTATCACTAGCCACTTTAACTATGCCACTTTGTTTACTTTGTCTACACACTCATCTCATATGTATATACTGTACTCGATACCATCTACTGTATGCTGCTCTGTACCATCACTCATTCATATATCCTTATGTACATATTCCTTATCCCCTTACACTGTGTATAAGACAGTAGTTTTGGAATTGTTAGTTAGATTACTTGTTGGTTATCACTGCATTGTCGGAACTAGAAGCACAAGCATTTCGCTACACTCGCATTTAACATCTGCTAACCATGTGTATGTGACAAATAAAATTGGATTTGATTTGATTTGATTTGATGAAGATCCTCTCAAAGCACCTCATGATGACAGTAGTGAATGCTACGGGGTGGAAGTCATTTAGTTCAGTTATATTTGCCTTCTTGGGTAGAGGAACAATGGTAGCCATCTTGAAGATGGGACAACAGACTGGGATTGGCAGAGATGGAATATGTCAGTAAATACCCGCGCCAGCTTGGCAGTCCTTGTTAGCGGGCCGCGACGGTGGCACTGTATTATCCTCAAAGCGAGCAAGGAAGGTGTTTAGTTTGTCTGGAAGCGTGACGTCGGTGTCCGTGACGTGGTTGGTTTTCTTCTTGTAGTCCGTGATTTCCTGTAGACCCTGCCACATACGTCTCGTGTCTGAGCCAGTGAATGTGACTCCACCTTGACCCTGTACCGGCATTTTGCTTGTTTGATTACCTTGCGGAGGGAATAACTATACTGTTTGGCCATATTTCCAGACCACTTTCCACGGTTAAATGCGGTGGATCGCGCTTTCAGTTTTGCGCAAATGCTGCCATCCATCCACGGTTTCTGGTTAGTGGAGGTTTTAATAGTCACAGTGGGAATAACATCTCCTATGCACATCTTTATAATCTCACTCACCGAGTCAGCGTATAGGTCAATGTTGTTCTCTGAGGCTGACCAGAACATATTCCAGTCTGCCTGATCAAAACAATCTTGAAGCGTGGCTTCCGGATTGGTCGGCCCAGCGTTGAATAGTCCTCGTCACTGGTACATCCTTTTTGAGTTTCTGCCTATAAGACGGAAGGAGCAAGATGGTGTCGTGGTCGGATTTGCCGAAGGGAGGGCGGGGGAGGGCTTGGTATGTATCGTGGAAGTTAGAGTAGCAGTGGTCGAGCGTATAGCAATCAATATGCTATTAGAGGGAATTCTTGTTCTCAAATTTGTTTTGTTAAAATCCCCAGCTACAATAAAGGCAGCCTCAGGATGTTTGGTTTCCAGTTTACATAGAGTCCAGTGAAGTTCCTTCATGGCCTTCTTGGTGTCCGCTTGAGGTGGAATGTACACAGCTGTGAGTATAACTGACGAGGATTCTCTTGGTAGGTAATTTTATTGTAAGGGATTATGGATAGGGTGAGCAGAAGGACTTGAGTTCCTGTATGTTGTTATGATTACACCATGAGCCGTAAATCATAAAGGGTACACACCCGCCCTTCCTCTTCCCTGAGAGGTGTTTATCTCTGTCGATGTGATACATGGAGAAGCCCGGTGGCTGAACCGATTCCGACAACGTATTCCGAGAGAGCCATGTTTCCGTGAAACAGAGAATGTTTCGATCTCTGGAAGGCAGCCCCTTGATCGAATTTCGTCTATACCTTGTTGTGAAGAGACTGGACATTGGCTGGTAGTATACTGGGGAGTGGTGGGCGATGTTGTGAAGAGACTGGACATTGGCTAGTAGTATACTGGGGAGTGGTGGGCGATGTTGTGACGAGACTGGACATTGGCTAGTAGTGTACTGGGGAGTGGTGGGCGATGTGCCCGTCTACCTTGTTGTGAAGAGACTGGACATTGGCTGGTAGTGTACTGGGGAGTGGTGGGCGATGTTGTGAAGAGACTGGACATTGGCTAGTAGTATACTGGGGAGTGTTGGGCGATGTTGTGAAGAGACTGGACATTGGCTGGTAGTATACTGGGGAGTGGTGGGCGATGTTGTGAAGAGACTGGACATTGGCTAGTAGTATACTGGGGAGTGGTGGGCGATGTTGTGAAGAGACTGGACATTGGCTAGTAGTATACTGGGGAGTGGTGGGCGATGTTGTGAAGAGACTGGACATTGGCTAGTAGTGTACTCGGGAGTGGTGGGCGATGTGCACGTCTACGGCCAGGTGGTCGGTTCGTCTGCCCCTTCTTCCGGGTTCCGTTGTTTTGGGTCGACTACTGGAATTAGATCCATTGTCCTGGGTGGTTGTCCGAACAGAGGATCTGCTTCAGGAAAGTCATATTCCTGGTTGTAATGTTGGTAAGTTGACGTTGCTCTTATATCCAAAAGTTTTTCCTGAGTGTATATAATAAGACTTAAGATTTCCTGGCGTAACATTGCAAGAAACAGAGTTCCCCATGGTTGCGGTGGGGTTATGGTATGGGGGCAGGCTACAAGCTACAAACACAATCGCATTTTATCGATGGCAATTTGAATGCACGAAAAAAAAACGTGATGAGATCCTGAGGCCCATTATGAGGGCCCATTTCTATCATACTATATGTAAAGATGATGATTCTCCACCTAACATACTATATAATATATATATAAAGACAATCTCAGTATCTGTCTTCTTCAGATATCGACCCGTTAACAGTAATGATTACTGAGAAGAACCCTTTGGGTACCATTGAGTCTTTACCAGGAAATGAATGATGGTATCGCTCCAATAGGAGGACGATTATACAGAGCAAATGACTTCCTGTGAATGTGTGTTGAATGGCCTCTCAGTGAAATGACTTCCTGTGAATGTGTGTTGAATGGCCTCTCAGTGAAATGACTTCCTGTGAATGTGTGTTGAATGGCCTCTCGGTGAAATGACTTCCTGTGAATGTGTGTTGAATGGCCTCTCAGTGAAATGACTTCCTGTGAATGTGTGTTGAATGGCCTCTCAGTGAAATGACTTCCTGTGAATGTGTGTTGAATGGCCTCTCGGTGAAATGGCTTTCCGAGAGGAATGGCTTCTTGTCTGACATAGACGATAGACTGGATCTGTGTGATTTGACATGAAAAGGTGTGATCAACGATGTAGACTTCTTGTAGATGCAAAGCTGCCAATTGACAGCCGGTTTAAAGTAGCCAGAACGGTATAAATTCCCTTTCCTCATTTCAGATCGTCACAACTTATTGCACAGATTTGAAAGAACCGAGCATATTTCTTTGAGTTGCAGGTTTCTCCAATCAGAGAGAAGACAGTTGTCTCATGGAGGCAGGATGGACTCTGATGTGGGGCCTTTTGCTGGATTGTTCTATATATTTAAAGTTGCGCTGTGCATAAATCGCTCTGCCGTTTCCTGGTTGCTATAACTCGAATAGTTCGCCTAATTTCAGTTTATGTGACAAAAAAAAAAGCAAGTGTAGAGAATCATTGTGCCAATTATTTATTTTACCTTTATTTAAACTAGACAGTTAAGAACAAATTCTTATTTTTAATGGTGGCCAAGGAACAGTGGGTTAACTGCCTTGTTCAGGGAACAGTGGGTTAACTGCCTTGTTCAGGGGGACAGTGGGTTAACTGCCTTGTTCAGGGGGACAGTGGGTTAACTGCCTTGTTCAGGGAACAGTGGGTTAACTGCCTTGTTCAGGGGGACAGTGGGTTAACTGCCTTGTTCAGGGAACAGTGGGTTAACTGCCTTGTTCAGGGGAACAGTGGGTTAACTGCCTTGTTCAGGGGGACAGTGGGTTAACTGCCTTGTTCAGGGGGACAGTGGGTTAACTGCCTTGTTCAGGGGGACAGTGGGTTAACTGCCTTGTTCAGGGGGACAGTGGGTTAACTGCCTTGTTCAGGGGAACAGTGGGTTAACTGCCTTGTTCAGGGGGACAGTGGGTTAACAGCCTTGTTCAGGGGAACAGTGGGTTAACAGCCTTGTTCAGGGGGACAGTGGGTTAACTGCCTTGTTCAGGGGAACAGTGGGTTAACTGCCTTGTTCAGGGGAACAGTGGGTTAACTGCCTTGTTCAGGGGAACAGTGGGTTAACTGCCTTGTTCAGGGGAACAGTGGGTTAACTGCCTTGTTCAGGGGAACAGTGGGTTAACTGCCTTGTTCAGGGGAACAGTGGGTTAACTGCCTTGTTCAGGGAACAGTGGGTTAACAGCCTTGTTCAGGGGGACAGTGGGTTAACTGCCTTGTTCAGGGAACAGTGGGTTAACTGCCTTGTTCAGGGGACAGTGGGTTAACAGCCTTGTTCAGGGGAACAGTGGGTTAACTGCCTTGTTCAGGGGACAGTGGGTTAACTGCCTTGTTCAGGGAACAGTGGGTTAACTGCCTTGTTCAGGGGACAGTGGGTTAACTGCCTTGTTCAGGGGGACAGTGGGTTACCTGCCTTGTTCAGGGAACAGTGGGTTAACTGCCTTGTTCAGGGGGACAGTGGGTTAACTGCCTTGTTCAGGGAACAGTGGGTTAACTGCCTTGTTCAGGGGAACAGTGGGTTAACTGCCTTGTTCAGGGGACAGTGGGTTAACAGCCTTGTTCAGGGGAACAGTGGGTTAACTGCCTTGTTCAGGGGGACAGTGAGTTAACAGCCTTGTTCAGGGGGACAGTGGGTTAACTGCCTTGTTCAGGGGAACAGTGGGTTAACTGCCTTGTTCAGGGGGACAGTGGGTTAACAGCCTTGTTCAGGGGAACAGTGGGTTAACTGCCTTGTTCAGGGGGACAGTGGGTTAACTGCCTTGTTCAGGGGAACAGTGGGTTAACTGCCTTGTTCAGGGGGACAGTGGGTTAACTGCCTTGTTCAGGGGCAGAATGACAGATTATTACCATGTCAGCTCGGAATTTGATCTCGCAACCTTTCGGTTTCAAGTCCAACACTCTAACCAGTAGGCTACCTGCCGCCCCCTACCCGCCAGCTAAACTGCTGTGAAATAGCTTAGAAGTAGAGCACATAGAACATATCTAGAGTTTCCCCTGAGCGATGAAGCAGAGACCTGGAGTTCTATAGCTGAAGGAGACAGAGACGGGGAACAAGAGAAGAGTTTGATTGGTTGTTTTTCACTCTCACAATAACAGACTCCGATTCATCAGTGGAAGGGGAAGGAATAAATCGCCTCCCTGAACACGCTTTCAGTGCTTGTTACTTCAACATACCTTACAAGAGAGGTATGAAGTGGTATGGTTTTGCTTCCTGTTGGTCGAGAGGGTCTCTCTGTTGGTAATATAGACAGTACTCTGGTTATCTGGTTTAAGGAAGGAAGGAATCGCCTCCCTGAACACCCTTTCGTTGCTTGTTACATCAACATACAGAGGGGCAAAAAGTACCTCTGTCATTGCCAACAAAGGGTATATAACAAAGTATTGAGAAAATTTTGTTATTGACCAAATACTTATTTTCCACCATAATTTTCAAATAAATTCATAAAAAATCCTACAATGTGATTTTCTCATTTTGTCTGTCATAGTTGAAGTCTACCTATGATGAAAATGACAGGCCTCTCTCATCTTTTTAAGTGGGAGAACTTGCACAATTGGTGGCTGACTAAAAACTTTTTTGCCCCACTGTACCTTACAAGAGCGGTATGAAGTGGTATGATTTTGCTCCCTGTTGCTCCCTGTTGGTTGAGAGCGACTCTCTCTGTTGTTGATTGGTTGGTCCTGAGGGACTCTCTCTGTTGTTGATTGGTTGGTCCAGAGGGACTCTCTCTGTTGTTGATTGGTTGGTCCAGAGGGACTCTCTCTGTTGTTGATTGGTTGGTCCAGAGGGACTCTCTCTGTTGTTGATTGGTTGGTCCAGAGGGACTCTCTCTGTTGTTGATTGGTTGGTCCTGAGGGACTCTCTCTGTTGTTGATTGGTTGGTCCAGAGGGACTCTCTCTGTTGTTGATTGGTTGGTCCTGAGGGACTCTCTCTGTTGTTGATTGGTTGGTCCAGAGGGACTCTCTGTTGTTGATTGGTTGGTCCAGAGGGACTCTCTCTGTTGTTGATTGGTTGGTCCTGAGGGACTCTCTCTGTTGTTGATTGGTTGGTCCAGAGGGACTCTCTGTTGTTGATTGGTTGGTCCTGAGGGACTGTCTCTGTTGTTGATTGGTTGGTCCTGAGGGACTCTCTCTGTTGTTGATTGGTTGGTCCTGAGGGACTCTCTCTGTTGTTGATTGGTTGGTCCAGAGGGACTCTCTCTGTTGTTGATTGGTTGGTCCAGAGGGACTCTCTCTGTTGTTGATTGGTTGGTCCTGAGGGACTCTCTCTGTTGTTGATTGGTTGGTCCAGAGGGACTCTCTCTGTTGTTGATTGGTTGGTCCAGAGGGACTCTCTCTGTTGTTGATTGGTTGGTCCAGAGGGACTCTCTGTTGTTGATTGGTTGGTCCAGAGGGACTCTCTCTGTTGTTGATTGGTTGGTCCAGAGGGACTCTCTCTGTTGTTGATTGGTTGGTCCAGAGGGACTCTCTCTGTTGTTGATTGGTTGGTCCAGAGGGACTCTCTCTGTTGTTGATTGGTTGGTCCAGAGGGACTCTCTCTGTTGTTGATTGGTTGGTCCAGAGGGACTCTCTCTGTTGTTGATTGGTTGGTCCAGAGGGACTCTCTCTGTTGTTGATTGGTTGGTCCAGAGGGACTCTCTCTGTTGTTGATTGGTTGGTCCTGTCTCTGTTGTTGATTGGTTGGTCCAGAGGGACTCTCTGTTGTTGATTGGTTGGTCCTGAGGGACTCTCTGTTGTTGATTGGTTGGTCCTGAGGGACTCTCTGTTGTTGATTGGTTGGTCCTGAGGGACTCTCTCTGTTGTTGATTGGTTGGTCCTGAGGGACTCTCTCTGTTGTTGATTGGTTGGTCCTGAGGGACTCTCTCTGTTGTTGATTGGTTGGTTCAGAGGGACTCTCTCTGTTGTTGATTGGTTGGTCCTGAGGGACTCTCTCTGTTGTTGATTGGTTGGTCCTGAGGGACTCTCTCTGTTATTGATTGGTTGGTCCTGAGGGACTCTCTCTGTTGTTGATTGGTTGGTCCTGAGGGACTCTCTCTGTTGTTGATTGGTTGGTCCTGAGGGACTCTCTCTGTTGTTGATTGGTTGGTCCAGAGGGACTCTCTCTGTTGTTGATTGGTTGGTCCTGAGGGACTCTCTCTGTTGTTGATTGGTTGGTCCTGAGGGACTCTCTCTGTTGTTGATTGGTTGGTCCTGAGGGACTCTCTCTGTTGTTGATTGGTTGGTCCTGAGGGACTCTCTCTGTTGTTGATTGGTTGGTTCAGAGGGACTCTCTCTGTTGTTGATTGGTTGGTCCTGAGGGACTCTCTCTGTTGTTGATTGGTTGGTCCTGAGGGACTCTCTCTGTTATTGATTGGTTGGTCCTGAGGGACTCTCTCTGTTGTTGATTGGTTGGTCCTGAGGGACTCTCTCTGTTGTTGATTGGTTGGTCCTGAGGGACTCTCTCTGTTGTTGATTGGTTGGTCCTGAGGGACTCTCTCTGTTGTTGATTGGTTGGTCCTGAGGGACTCTCTCTGTTGTTGATTGGTTGGTCCTGAGGGACTCTCTCTGTTGTTGATTGGTTGGTCCAGAGGGACTCTCTCTGTTGTTGATTGGTTGGTCCTGAGGGACTCTCTCTGTTGTTGATTGGTTGGTCCTGAGGACTCTCTGTTGTTGATTGGTTGGTCCAGAGGGACTCTCTCTGTTGTTGATTGGTTGGTCCTGAGGGACTCTCTCTGTTGTTGATTGGTTGGTCCTGAGGGACTCTTGCTGAATGGTTAGTCCTTTCAGAGGCCTTCTTCTTCCTCTCGTCTTCTGTCTGTTCTCCATTGTGAGAACAGTTGTGATCAGTCAGTCGGTCTTTAAGAGCCCTCACAGAAAAAAAGAGAAGCTGAATGAAAATGGCAGAGTGGAGTGAGGCCTTCGTCAGATAATCTGTCTGTCTGTCTGTCTGTCTGTCTGTCTGTCTGTCTGTCTGTCTGTCTGTCTGTCTGTCTGTCTGTCTGTCTGTCTGTCTGGTTTGGTAATATAGACAGTACTCTGGTTATCTGGTTTGGTAATATAGACAGTACTTTGGTTATCTGGTTTTTACATTACATTTAAGTAATTTAGCAGACGCTCTTATCCAGAGCGACTTACAAATTGGTGCATACACCTTATGACATCCAGTGGAACAGCCACTTGCATCTAAATCTTTTTTTTTGGGGGGGGGGAGAAGGGGGGGTGAGAAGGATTACTTACCCTTACTTACCCTATCCTAGGTATTCCATGAAGAGGTGGGGTTTCAGGTGTCTCCGGAAGGTGGTGATTGACTCCGCTGTCCTGGCGTCGTGAGGGAGTTTGTTCCACCATTGGGGGGCCAGAGCAGCGAACAGTTGGTAACATAGACAGTTTGGTTTGGTAACATAGACAGTACTCTGGTTATCTGGTTTGGTAATATAGACAGTACTCTGGTTATCTGGTTTGGTAACATAGACAGTACTCTGGTTATCTGGTTTGGTAATATAGACAGTACTCTGGTTATCTGGTAATCTGGTCTGGTAATATAGACAGTACTCTGGTTATCTGGTTTGGTAACATAGACAGTACTCTGGTTATCTGGTAATCTGGTTTGGTAATATAGACAGTACTCTGGTTATCTGGTTTGGTAATATAGACAGTACTCTGGGTATCTGGTTTGGTAATATAGACAGTACTCTGGTTATCTGGTTTGGTAACATAGACAGTACTCTGGTTATCTGGTAATCTGGTCTGGTAATATAGACAGTACTCTGGTTATCTGGTTTGGTAATATAGACAGTACTCTGGTTATCTGGTTTGGTAATATAGACAGTACTCTGGTTATCTGGTAATCTGGTCTGGTAACATAGACAGTACTCTGGTTATCTGGTTTGGTAATATAGACAGTACTCTGGTTATCTGGTTTGGTAATATAGACAGTACTCTGGTTATCTGGTAATCTGGTCTGGTAACATAGACAGTACTCTGGTTATCTGGTTTGGTAACATAGACAGTACTCTGGTTATCTGGTAATCTGGTTTGGTAATATAGACAGTACTCTGGTTATCTGGTTTGGTAATATAGACAGTACTCTGGGTATCTGGTTTGGTAATATAGACAGTACTCTGGTTATCTGGTTTGGTAACATAGACAGTACTCTGGTTATCTGGTAATCTGGTCTGGTAATATAGACAGTACTCTGGTTATCTGGTTTGGTAATATAGACAGTACTCTGGTTATCTGGTTTGGTAATATAGACAGTACTCTGGTTATCTGGTAATCTGGTCTGGTAACATAGACAGTACTCTGGTTATCTGGTTTGGTAATATAGACAGTACTCTGGTTATCTGGTTTGGTAATATAGACAGTACTCTGGTTATCTGGTAATCTGGTCTGGTAACATAGACAGTACTCTGGTTATCTGGTTTGGTAACATAGACAGTACTCTGGTTATCTGGTTTGGTAATATAGACAGTACTCTGGTTATCTGGTTTGGTAACATAGACAGTACTCTGGTTATCTGGTTTGGTAATATAGACAGTACTCTGGTTATCTGGTTTGGTAACATAGACAGTACTCTGGTTATCTGGTGATGTGCTCTGTGTTTTACTACAGCAGGCTACTCTGGTCCTGTAGTGTGTTTTACTACAGCAGGCTACTCTGGTCCTGTAGTGTGTTTTACTACAGCAGGCTACTCTGGTCCTGTAGTGTGTTTTACTACAGCAGGCTACTCTGGTCATGTAGTGTGTTTTACTACAGCAGGCTACTCTGGTCCTGTAGTGTGTTTATCTACAGCAGGCTACTCTGGTCCTGTAGTGTGTTTTACTACAGCAGGCTACTCTGGTCCTGTAGTGTGTTTATCTACAGCAGGCTACTCTGGTCCTGTAGTGTGTTTTACTACAGCAGGCTACTCTGGTCCTGTAGTGTGTTTATCTACAGCAGGCTACTCTGGTCCTGTAGTGTGTTTATCTACAGCAGGCTACTCTGGTCCTGTAGTGTGTTTTACTACAGCAGGCTACTCTGGTCCTGTAGTGTGTTTATCTACAGCAGGCTACTCTGGTCCTGTAGTGTGTTTTACTACAGCAGGCTACTCTGGTCCTGTAGTGTGTTTTACTACAGCAGGCTACTCTGGTCCTGTAGTGTGTTTTACTACAGCAGGCTACTCTGGTCCTGTAGTGTGTTTTACTACAGCAGGCTACTCTGGTCATGTAGTGTGCTTTACTACAGCAGGCTACTCTGGTCCTGTAGTGTGTTTATCTACAGCAGGCTACTCTGGTCCTGTAGTGTGTTTTACTACAGCAGGCTACTCTGGTCCTGTAGTGTGTTTATCTACAGCAGGCTACTCTGGTCCTGTAGTGTGTTTATCTACAGCAGGCTACTCTGGTCCTGTAGTGTGTTTTACTACAGCAGGCTACTCTGGTCCTGTAGTGTGTTTTACTACAGCAGGCTACTCTGGTCCTGTAGTGTGTTTTACTACAGCAGGCTACTCTGGTCCTGTAGTGTGTTTTACTACAGCAGGCTACTCTGGTCCTGTAGTGTGATTTACTACAGCAGGCTACTCTGGTCCTGTAGTGTGATTTACTACAGCAGGCTACTCTGGTCCTGTAGTGTGTTTTACTACAGCAGGCTACTCTGGTCCTGTAGTGTGATTTACTACAGCAGGCTACTCTGGTCCTGTAGTGTGATTTACTACAGCAGGCTACTCTGGTCCTGTAGTGTGTTTTACTACAGCAGGCTACTCTGGTCCTGTAGTGTGTTTATCTACAGCAGGCTACTCTGGTCCTGTAGTGTGATTTACTACAGCAGGCTACTCTGGTCCTGCAGTGTGTTTATCTACAGCAGGCTACTCTGGTCCTGTAGTGTGTTTTACTACAGCAGGCTACTCTGGTCCTGTAGTGTGTTTTACTACAGCAGGCTACTCTGGTCCTGTAGTGTGTTTTACTACAGCAGGCTACTCTGGTCCTGCAGTGTGTTTATCTACAGCAGGCTACTCTGGTCCTGTAGTGTGTTTTACTACAGCAGGCTACTCTGGTCCTGTAGTGTGTTTTACTACAGTAGGCTACTCTGGTCCTGTAGTGTGTTTTATCTACAGCAGGCTACTCTGGTCCTGTAGTGTGTTTATCTGTGATGTGCTCTGTGTTTTACTACAGCAGGCTACTCTGGTCCTGTAGTGTGATTTACTACAGCAGGCTACTCTGGTCCTGTAGTGTGTTTTACTACAGCAGGCTACTCTGGTCCTGTAGTGTGTTTTACTACAGCAGGCTACTCTGGTCCTGTAGTGTGTTTTACTACAGCAGGCTACTCTGGTCCTGCAGTGTGTTTATCTACAGCAGGCTACT
Source organism: Oncorhynchus keta (assembly GCF_023373465.1). NCBI lineage: Eukaryota > Metazoa > Chordata > Actinopteri > Salmoniformes > Salmonidae > Oncorhynchus > Oncorhynchus keta. Next base: position 141,417 of record NW_026277305.1, on the reverse strand, counting down.
CTGGTCCTGTAGTGTGTTTTACTACAGCAGGCTACTCTGGTCCTGTAGTTTGTTTTACTACAGCAGGCTACTCTGGTCCTGTAGTGTGATTTACTACAGCAGGTTACCTTGGTCCTGTGGTTTGTTTATCTGTAGCTTGTTTAGCTAGCAGGTAAACTGATGATCTACACCTTCCTGCGAGAACACAGTTTCCCCTGAGCGATGAAGCAGAGACCTGGAGTTCTATAGCTGAAGGAGACAGAGATTGGGGAAAAAGAGAAGAGTTTGATTCGATTGGTTGTTGTTCACTCTCACAATAACAGACTCCGATTCATCAGTGGAAGGGGAAGGAAGAAATCGTCTCCCTGAACACGCTTTCAGTGCTTGTTACTTCAACATACCTTACAAGAGAGGTATGAAGTGGTATGATTTTGCTTCCTGTGGCTGAACGGTTGGTCAAGATGCACTCTGTCTGTTGTTGATTGGTTGGTCGAGAGGGATTATGGTGAGAAAGTCTGGTGAGTATGAAGGCCATGGAAGAATTGGGACATTTTCAGCTTCCAGGAATTGTGTGAACAGGGCTCCGGGCAGTCGAGCGGAAATGAGGGAAAACTCGCCTCCCTGCGGACCTGGCATCCTTTCACTCCCTCCTCTCTACATTTTCCTCCTCTGTCTCTGCTGCTAAAGCCACTTTCTACCACTCTAAATTCCAAGCATCTGCCTCTAACCCTAGGAAGCTCTTTGCCACCTTCTCCTCCCTCCTGAATCCTCCTCCCCCTCCCCCTCCTCCCTCTCTGCAGATGACTTCATCAACCATTTTGAAAAGAAGGTCGACGACATCCGATCCTCGTTTGCTAAGTCAAACGACACCGCTGGTTCTGCTCACACTTCCCTACCCTGTGCTCTGACCTCTTTCTCCCCTCTCTCTCCAGATGAAATCTCGCGTCTTGTGACGGCCGGCCGCCCAACAACCTGCCCGCTTGAACCTACACTTGATCCCTCCGATGTCAACAACTACAGACCAGTATCCCTTCTTTCTTTTCTCTCCAAAACTCTTGAACGTGCCGTCCTTGGCCAGCTCTCCCGCTATCTCTCTCAGAATGACCTTCTTGATCCAAATCAGTCAGGTTTCAAGACTAGTCATTCAACTGAGACTGCTCTTCTCTGTATCACGGAGGCGCTCCGCACTGCTAAAGCTAACTCTCTCTCTCTGCTCTCATCCTTCTAGACCTATCGGCTGCCTTCGATACTGTGAACCATCAGATCCTCCTCTCCACCCTCTCCGAGTTGGGCATCTCCGGCGCGGCCCATGCTTGGATTGCGTCCTACCTGACAGGTCGCTCCTACCAGGTGGCGTGGCGAGAATCTGTCTCCTCACCACGCGCCCTGGTGTCCCCCAGGGCTCTGTTCTAGGCCCTCTCCTATTCTCGCTATACACCAAGTCACTTGGCTCTGTCATAACCTCACATGGTCTCTCCTATCATTGCTATGCAGACGACACACAATTAATCTTCTCCTTTCCCCCTTCTGATGACCAGGTGGCGAATCGCATCTCTGCATGTCTGGCAGACATATCAGTGTGGATGACGGATCACCACCTCAAGCTGAACCTCGGCAAGACGGAGCTGCTCTTCCTCCCGGGGAAGGACTGCCCGTTCCATGATCTCGCCATCACGGTTGACAACTCCATTGTGTCCTCCTCCCAGAGCGCTAAGAACCTTGGCGTGATCCTGGACAACACCCTGTCGTTCTCAACTAACATCAAGGCGGTGGCCCGTTCCTGTAGGTTCATGCTCTACAACATCCGCAGAGTACGACCCTGCCTCACACAGGAAGCGGCGCAGGTCCTAATCCAGGCACTTGTCATCTCCCGTCTGGATTACTGCAACTCGCTGTTGGCTGGGCTCCCTGCCTGTGCCATTAAACCCCTTCAACTCATCCAGAACGCCGCAGCCCGTCTGGTGTTCAACCTTCCCAAGTTCTCTCACGTCTCCCCGCTCCTCCGCTCTCTCCACTGGCTTCCAGTTGAAGCTCGCATCCGCTACAAGACCATGGTGCTTGCCTACGGAGCTGTGAGGGGGAACGGCACCTCAGTACCTCCAGGCTCTGATCAGGCCCTACACCCAAACAAGGGCACTGCGTTCATCCACCTCTGGCCTGCTCGCCTCCCTACCACTGAGGAAGTACAGTTCCCGCTCAGCCCAGTCAAAACTGTTCGCTGCTCTAGCCCCCCAATGGTGGAACAAACTCCCTCACGACGCCAGGACAGCGGAGTCAATCACCACCTTCCGGAGACACCTGAAACCCCACCTCTTTAAGGAATACCTAGGATAGGATAAAGTAATCCTTCTCACCCCCCCCCCCTTAAAAGATTTAGATGCACTATTGTAAAGTGGCTGTTCCACTGGATGTCATAAGGTGAATGCACCAATTTGTAAGTCGCTCTGGATAAGAGCGTCTGCTAAATGACTTAAATGTAATGTAAATGTAATGTGTGCAGATCCTTGCGACTTGGGGCTGTGCATTATCATGCTGAAACATAAGGTGATGGAGGTGGATGAATGGCACGACAATGGGCCTCAGGATCTCGTCACGGTATCTCTGTGCAGTCAAATTGCCTTCGATAAAATGCAATTGTGTTCGTTGTCTGTAGTTTCTGCCTGCCCCCATATCATAACCCCACTACCACCATGGGGCACTCTGTTCACAACGTTGACATCAACCAACCGCTCACCCACACAATGCCATACTGCCTGGTACAATGCCATACTGCCTGGTACAATGCCATACTGCCTGGTACAATGCCTGGTACAATGCCATACTGCCCGGTACAATGCCATACTGCCTGGTACAATGCCATACTGCCATGTACAATGCCTGGTACAATGCCATACTGCCTGGTACAATGCCATACTGCCTGGTACAATGCCATACTGCCTGGTACAATGCCATACTGCCATGTACAATGCCATACTGTCTGGTACAATGCCATACTGCCATGTACAATGCCATACTGCCTGGTACAATGCCATACTGCCTGGTACAATGCCATACTGCCTGGTACAATGCCATACTGCCTGGTACAATGCCATACTGCCATGTACAATGCCTGGTACAATGCCATACTGCCATGTACAATGCCATACTGCCTGGTACAATGCCATACTGCCTGGTACAATGCCATACTGCCTGGTACAATGCCATACTGCCTGGTACAATGCCATACTGCCATACAATGCCATACTGCCTGGTACAATGCCCTACTGCCATGTACAATGCCATACTGCCTGGTACAATGCCATACTGCCATGTACAATGCCATACTGCCTGGTACAATGCCATACTGCCTGGTACAATGCCATACTGCCTGGTACAATGCCATACTGCCCGGTACAATGCCATACTGCCTGGTACAATGCCATACCATGTACAATGCCTGGTACAATGCCATACTGCCTGGTACAATGCCATACTGCCTGGTACAATGCCATACTGCCTGGTACAATGCCATACTGCCATGTACAATGCCATACTGCCAGGTACAATGCCATACTGCCTGGTACAATGCCATACTGCCTGGTACAATGCCATACTGCCATGTACAATGCCTGGTACAATGCCATACTGTCTGGTACAATGCCATACTGCCTGGTACAATGCCATACTGCCTGGTACAATGCCATACTGCCTGGTACAATGCCATACTGCCTGGTACAATGCCATACTGCCCGGTACAATGCCATACTGCCTGGTACAATGCCATACTGCCATGTACAATGCCTGGTACAATGCCATACTGCCTGGTACAATGCCATACTGCCTGGTACAATGCCATACTGCCTGGTACAATGCCATACTGCCATGTACAATGCCATACTGCCAGGTACAATGCCATACTGCCTGGTACAATGCCATACTGCCTGGTACAATGCCATACTGCCATGTACAATGCCTGGTACAATGCCATACTGTCTGGTACAATGCCATACTGCCTGGTACAATGCCATACTGCCTGGTACAATGCCATACTGTCTGGTACAATGCCATACTGCCTGGTACAATGCCATACTGTCTGGTACAATGCCATACTGTCTGGTACAATGCCATACTGTCTGGTACAATGCCATACTGTCTGGTACAATGCCATACTGCCTGATACAATGCCATACTGCCCGGTACAATGCCATACTGTCTGGTACAAGTAGAAAGTGCCGCGTAGATAATAGATTTATACCCTGAAGCGTGTTGATAGGTGGACTGTGGATAATACATTTATACCCTGAAGCGTGTTGATGGGTGGACTGTGGATAATAGATTTATACCCTGAAGCGTGTTGATGGGTGGACTGTGGATAATAGATTTATACCCTGAAGCGTGTTGATGGGTGGACTGTGGATAATAGATTTATACCCTGAAGCGTGTTGATGGGTGGACTGTGGATAATAGATTTATACCCTGAAGCGTGTTGATAGGTGGACTGTAGATAATAGATTTATACCCTGAAGCGTGTTGATTGGTGGACTGTAGATAATAGATTTATACCCTGAAGCGTGTTGATAGGTGGACTGTAGATAATAGATTTATACCCTGAAGCGTGTTGATTGGTGGACTGTAGATAATAGATTTATACCCTGAAGCGTGTTGATGGGTGGACTGTGGATAATAGATTTATACCCTGAAGCGTGTTGATAGGTGGACTGTAGATAATAGATTTATACCCTGAAGCGTGTTGATAGGTGGACTGTGGATAATAGATTTATACCCTGAAGCGTGTTGATAGGTGGACTGTGGATAATAGATTTATACCCTGAAGCGTGTTGATGGGTGGACTGTGGATAATAGATTTATACCCTGAAGCGTGTTGATAGGTGGACTGTAGATAATAGATTTATACCCTGAAGCGTGTTGATGGGTGGACTGTAGATAATAGATTTATACCCTGAAGCGTGTTGATGGGTGGACTGTAGATAATAGATTTATACCCTGAAGCGTGTTGATAGGTGGACTGTAGATAATAGATTTATACCCTGAAGCGTGTTGATAGGTGGACTGTGGATAATAGATTTATACCCTGAAGCGTGTTGATAGGTGGACTGTAGATAATAGATTTATACCCTGAAGCGTGTTGATGGGTGGACTGTAGATAATAGATTTATACCCTGAAGCGTGTTGATAGGTGGACTGTAGATAATAGATTTATACCCTGAAGCGTGTTGATGGGTGGACTGTAGATAATAGATTTATACCCTGAAGCGTGTTGATGGGTGGACTGTGGATAATAGATTTATACCCTGAAGCGTGTTGATGGGTGGACTGTGGATAATAGATTTATACCCTGAAGCGTGTTGATGGGTGGACTGTAGATAATAGATTTATACCCTGAAGCGTGTTGATGGGTGGACTGTGGATAATAGATTTATACCCTGAAGCGTGTTGATGGGTGGACTGTAGATAATAGATTTATACCCTGAAGCGTGTTGATGGGTGGACTGTAGATAATAGATTTATACCCTGAAGCGTGTTGATGGGTGGACTGTGGATAATAGATTTATACCCTGAAGCGTGTTGATGGGTGGACTGTGGATAATAGATTTATACCCTGAAGCGTGTTGATGGGTGGACTGTAGATAATAGATTTATACCCTGAAGCGTGTTGATAGGTGGACTGTAGATAATAGATTTATACCCTGAAGCGTGTTGATGGGTGGACTGTGGATAATACATTTATACCCTGAAGCGTGTTGATGGGTGGACTGTGGATAATTCGTTTATGAAGACAAAACTACTTACATAATTTTGTTTAATGACTCCCACTGTTTTAAACATGAATCTGTAATGATTCTCTGTAGCGTGAGGAATAACTAGGTCCCAAACCGCCTCCTAGATGAAACCCCGTTCCCGATGCAGGGAACTACTTTTAACCAGGGACCATAGGGTGCCATTTGGGATGCACAGATAGATAGAACACACTTGAAGAGACAGATATCATATACAACACACATTCTGATTGGATAATGAAACTCTGTACTGTGAGGAACATGCATTCTGATTGGATAATGAAACTCTGTACTGTGAGGAACATGCATTCTGATTGGATAATGAAACTCTGTACTGTGAGGAACATGCATTCTGATTGGATAATGAAACTCTGTACTGTGAGGAACATGCATTCTGATTGGATAATGAAACTCTATACAGTGAGGAACATGCATTCTGATTGGATAATGAAACTCTATACAGTGAGGAACATGCACTCTGATTGGATAATGAAACTCTATTGCTTGTGAATATTTAATCTCCCCTCAGCCCCAATCTCCTTCCCACCAGGGGTACTTCCTAAACGGTACCTTACTCCCTTTAGGTCCTGGTCTAAACTAGTGCACTATGTAGGGCAATAGGGTGTCATTTGGGACACAACCCAGCAGTCAGTTAAACAGAGCTTCAGCCGGCTGCGTATTACTGAGTGTGCTTCAGATAATGCCCCTGAGCCCATCTCCAGAAATCAATATGCTTTCCCTTTCCACAGAAGAGTAATTACTCCCACAGTACATCTCTGTTCTATAGTCAGCATAATGTCCTTCTGTTTTAACCTGTGGCCACACTTCATTATCATTGTAGAGAGTGAAACACTCCTCTCTGGCTGCTTGGAGAGATAGTGGGGGGGCTCTTCACTCTTTGGTGTCTCTCTATCTGTCTCTCTCTCTCTCTCTCTCTCTCTCTCTCTCTCTCTCTCTCTCTCTCTCTCTCTCTCTCTCTCTCCTCTCTCTCTCCCTTTCTCTCTCTCTCTGTCTGTCTCTCTGTCTCTCTCTCTGTCTCTCCCTCTCTCTCTCCCTCTCTCTCTCTCTCTCTGTCTGTCTCTTCTGTCCCTCTCTCTCTCCCTCTGTCCCTCTCTCTGTCCTCTCTCTCTGTCTCTCTCTCTCTGTCCTCTCTGTCTCTCTCTCTCTCTCTCTCTCTCTCTCTCTCTCTCATAGTGTTGGGGTGGGTCTTCACCCTTTGGTGTCTCTCTCCTCCCTCCCTCCTCTCTCTCTCTCTCTCTCTCTCTCTCTCTCTCTCTCTCTCTCTCTCTCTCTCATAGTGTTGGGGTGGGTCTTCACCCTTTGGTGTCTCTCTCCCTCCCTCCCTCCCTCCCCCTCCCTCTCTCTCTCTCTCTCTCTCTCTCTCTCTCTCTCTCTCTCTCTCTCTCTCTCTCTCTCTCTCTCTCTCTCTCTCATAGTGTTGGGGTGGGTCTTCACCCTTTGGTGTCTCCCCCTCCCTCCCTCCCTCCCTCCCTCCCTCCCTCCCTCCCCCTCCCTCCCTCCCTCCCTCCCTCTCCTCTCCTCTCCTCCTCTCTCTCTCTCTCTCTCTCTCTCTCTCTCTCTCTCTCTCTCTCTCTCTCTCTCTCATAGTGTTGGGGTGGGTCTTCACCCTTTGGTGTCTCTCCCTCCCTCCCTCCCTCCCTCCCTCTCTCTCTCTCTCTCTCTCTCTCTCTCTCTCTCTCTCTCTCTCTCTCTCTCTCTCTCTCTCTCTCTCATAGTGTTGGGGTGGGTCTTCACCCTTTGGTGTCTCTCTCCCTCCCTCCCTCCCTCCCTCCCTCCCTCCGCTGACCCATCGCCAAACCGGTCATGCTGGAGGATGTTGCATGCAGCAGAACGTTCTCCACGGCGTCTCCAGACTCTGTCCCGTCTGAGAATACTACAGATACTGTCTGAGAATACTTCAGATACTGTCTGAGAATACTACAGATACTGTCTGAGAATACTTCAGATACTGTCTGAGAATACTACAGATACTGTCTGAGAATACTACAGATACTGTCTGAGAATAATACAGATACTGTCGGAAAATACTACAGATACTGTCTGAGAATACTACAGATACTATCTGAGAATACTACAGATACTGTCTGAGAATACTACAGATACTGTCTGAGAATACTACAGATACTGTCTGAGAATACTACAGATACTGTCTGAGAATACTACAGATACTGTCTGAGAATACTACAGATACTGTCTGAGAATACTACAGATACTGTCTGAGAAAACTACAGACTTCTGACTCAAATAGACACAATTTGAAAACTTTATTCTGTGACATATATATTCTAATTAGAAATAAGAAAGAATAAAACATTTTCATTAACTTATTTAGAAACAATTACATTGTTAAATATACCTAAAACAATTCTACCTTTTCTCATAGCGCAATTATGCTAAATAAATAACACATGGATAACTTCTTAGCACAACCGAGATGTAATGTACATCGTGCTCTCTGAGAAGAGAATTGTGGGACTGTGCTGTTTCTGTCCGACTCAGAGCCGCTGTCATTGATCTGTACAGTCTTCATGTTTCTGTCAGACTCAGAGAGCCGCTGTCATTGATCTGTGCAGTCTTCATGTTTCTGTCCGACTCAGAGCCGCTGTCAGTGATCTGTGCAGTCTTCATGTTTCTGTCAGACTCAGAGAGCCACTGTCATTGATCTGTACAGTCTTCATACTCAGAGCCGCTGTCATTGATCTGTACAGTCTTCATGTTTCTGTCCGACTCAGAATATTGATCTGTGCAGTCTTCATGTTTCTGTCCGACTCAGAGCCGCTGTCAGTGATCTGTGCAGTCTTCATGTTTCTGTCAGACTCAGAGAGCCGCTGTCATTGATCTGTGCAGTCTTCATGTTTCTGTCTGACTCAGAGCCGCTGTCATTGATCTGTGCAGTCTTCATGTTTCTGTCCGACTCAGAGCCGCTGTCATTTGAACTGTACAGTCTTCATGTTTCTGTCAGACTCAGAGCCGCTGTCATTGATCTGTGCAGTCTTCATGTTTCTGTCCGACTCAGAGCCGCTGTCATTGATCTGTACAGTCTTCATGTTTCTGTCAGACTCAGAGCCGCTGTCATTGATCTGTGCAGTCTTCATGTTTCTGTCCGACTCAGAGCCGCTGTCATTGATCTGTGCAGTCTTCATAAAGGACTCAGAGCCGCTGTCATTGAACTGTGCAGTCTTCATGTTTCTGTCCGACTCAGAGCCGCTGTCATTGATCTGTACAGTCTTCATGTTTCTGTCCGACTCAGAGCCGCTGTCATTGATCTGTGCAGTCTTCATGTTTCTGTCCGACTCAGAGCCGCTGTCATTGATCTGTGCAGTCTTCATGTTTCTGTCTGACTCAGAGCAGCTGTCACTGATCTGTGCAGTCTTCATGTTTCTGTCTGACTCAGAGCCGCTGTCATTGATCTGTGCAGTCTTCATGTTTCTGTCCGACTCAGAGCCGCTGTCATTGATCTGTGCAGTCTTCATGTTTCTGTCTGACTCAGAGCAGCTGTCACTGATCTGTGCAGTCTTCATGTTTCTGTCTGACTCAGAGCCGCTGTCATTGATCTGTGCAGTCTTCATGTTTCTGTCCGACTCAGAGCCGCTGTCATTGATCTGTGCAGTCTTCATGTTAATGTCCGACTCAGAGCCGCTGTCATTGATCTGTGCAGTCTTCATGTTTCTGTCCGACTCAGAGCCGCTGTCATTGATCTGTGCAGTCTTCATGTTTCTGTCCGACTCAGAGCCGCTGTCAGTGATCTGTGCAGTCTTCATGTTTCTGTCAGACTCAGAGAGCCGCTGTCATTGATCTGTGCAGTCTTCATGTTTCTGTCCGACTCAGAGCCGCTGTCATTGATCTGTGCAGTCTTCATGTTTCTGTCCGACTCAGAGCCGCTGTCATTGAACTGTGCAGTCTTCATGTTTCTGTCCGACTCAGAGCCGCTGTCATTGATCTGTACAGTCTTCATGTTTCTGTCAGACTCAGAGCCGCTGTCATTGATCTGTGCAGTCTTCATGTTTCTGTCTGACTCAGAGCAGCTGTCACTGATCTGTGCAGTCTTCATGTTTCTGTCTGCCTCAGAGCCGCTGTCACTGATCTGTGCAGTCTTCATGTTTTTGTCAGACTTCATTGATCTGTGCAGTCTTCATGTTTCTGTCTGACTCAGAGAGCCGCTGTCATTGATCTGTGCAGTCTTCATGTTTCTGTCCGACTCAGAGCCGCTGTCATTGATCTGTGCAGTCTTCATGTTTCTGTCCGACTCAGAGCCGCTGTCATTGATCTGTGCAGTCTTCATGTTTCTGTCCGACTCAGAGAGCCGCTGTCATTGATCTGTGCAGTCTTCATGTTTCTGTCTGACTCAGAGCAGCTGTCACTGATCTGTGCAGTCTTCATGTTTCTGTCTGCCTCAGAGCCGCTGTCACTGATCTGTGCAGTCTTCATGTTTCTGTCTGACTCAGAGCCGCTGTCATTGATCTGTGCAGTCTTCATGTTTCTGTCCGACTCAGAGGCGCTGTCACTGATCTGTGCAGTCTTCATGTTTCTGTCTGCCTCAGAGCCGCTGTCAGTGATCTGTGCAGTCTTCATGTTTTGTCTGAACCGCTGTCATTGATCTGTGCAGTCTTCATGTTTCTGTCCGACTCAGAGCCGCTGTCATTGATCTGTGCAGTCTTCATGTTTCTGTCCGACTCAGAGCCGCTGTCATTGATCTGTGCAGTCTTCATGTTTCTGTCCGACTCAGAGCCGCTGTCATTGATCTGTGCAGTCTTCATGTTTCTGTCCGACTCAGAGAGCCGCTGTCATTGATCTGTGCAGTCTTCATGTTTCTGTCCGACTCAGAGCCGCTGTCATTGATCTGTGCAGTCTTCATGTTTCTGTCCGACTCAGAGCCGCTGTCATTGATCTGTGCAGTCTTCATGTTTCTGTCCGACTCAGAGCCGCTGTCATTGATCTGTGCAGTCTTCATGTTTCTGTCCGACTCAGAGCCGCTGTCAGTGATCTGTGCAGTCTTCATGTTTCTGTCAGACTCAGAGAGCCGCTGTCATTGATCTGTGCAGTCTTCATGTTTCTGTCCGACTCAGAGCCGCTGTCATTGATCTGTGCAGTCTTCATGTTTCTGTCCGACTCAGAGCCGCTGTCATTGATCTGTGCAGTCTTCATGTTTCTGTCCGACTCAGAGCCGCTGTCATTGATCTGTGCAGTCTTCATGTTTCTGTCCGACTCAGAGCCGCTGTCATTGATCTGTGCAGTCTTCATGTTTCTGTCCGACTCAGAGCCGCTGTCATTGATCTGTGCAGTCTTCATGTTTCTGTCTGACTCAGAGCCGCTGTCACTGATCTGTGCAGTCTTCATGTTTCTGTCTGACTCAGAGCCGCTGTCATTGATCTGTGCAGTCTTCATGTTTCTGTCCGACTCAGAGCCGCTGTCACTGATCTGTGCAGTCTTCATGTTTCTGTCTGCCTCAGAGCCGCTGTCAGTGATCTGTGCAGTCTTCATGTTTTTGTCAGACTCAGAACCGCTGTCATTGATCTGTGCAGTCTTCATGTTTCTGTCTGACTCAGAGAGCCGCTGTCATTGATCTGTGCAGTCTTCATGTTTCTGTCCGACTCAGAGCCGCTGTCATTGATCTGTGCAGTCTTCATGTTTCTGTCCGACTCAGAGCCGCTGTCATTGATCTGTGCAGTCTTCATGTTTCTGTCCGACTCAGAGCCGCTGTCATTGATCTGTACAGTCTTCATGTTTCTGTCCGACTCAGAGCCGCTGTCATTGATCTGTGCAGTCTTCATGTTTCTGTCCGACTCAGAGCCGCTGTCATTGATCTGTGCAGTCTTCATGTTTCTGTCTGACTCAGAGCAGCTGTCACTGATCTGTGCAGTCTTCATGTTTCTGTCTGACTCAGAGCCGCTGTCATTGATCTGTGCAGTCTTCATGTTTCTGTCCGACTCAGAGCCGCTGTCATTGATCTGTGCAGTCTTCATGTTTCTGTCTGACTCAGAGCAGCTGTCACTGATCTGTGCAGTCTTCATGTTTCTGTCTGACTCAGAGCCGCTGTCATTGATCTGTGCAGTCTTCATGTTTCTGTCCGACTCAGAGCCGCTGTCATTGATCTGTGCAGTCTTCATGTTTCTGTCCGACTCAGAGCCGCTGTCATTGATCTGTGCAGTCTTCATGTTTCTGTCCGACTCAGAGCCGCTGTCATTGATCTGTGCAGTCTTCATGTTTCTGTCCGACTCAGAGCCGCTGTCATGATCTGTGCAGTCTTCATGTTTCTGTCCGACTCAGAGAGCCGCTGTCATTGATCTGTGCAGTCTTCATGTTTCTGTCCGACTCAGAGCCGCTGTCATTGATCTGTGCAGTCTTCATGTTTCTGTCCGACTCAGAGCCGCTGTCATTGATCTGTGCAGTCTTCATGTTTCTGTCCGACTCAGAGCCGCTGTCATTGATCTGTACAGTCTTCATGTTTCTGTCCGACTCAGAGCCGCTGTCATTGATCTGTGCAGTCTTCATGTTTCTGTCCGACTCAGAGCCGCTGTCATTGATCTGTGCAGTCTTCATGTTTCTGTCTGACTCAGAGCCGCTGTCACTGATCTGTGCAGTCTTCATGTTTCTGTCTGACTCAGAGCCGCTGTCATTGATCTGTGCAGTCTTCATGTTTCTGTCCGACTCAGAGGCGCTGTCACTGATCTGTGCAGTCTTCATGTTTCTGTCTGCCTCAGAGCCGCTGTCAGTGATCTGTGCAGTCTTCATGTTTTTGTCAGACTCAGAACCGCTGTCATTGATCTGTGCAGTCTTCATGTTTCTGTCTGACTCAGAGAGCCGCTGTCATTGATCTGTGCAGTCTTCATGTTTCTGTCCGACTCAGAGCCGCTGTCATTGATCTGTGCAGTCTTCATGTTTTTGTCAGACTCAGAACCGCTGTCATTGATCTGTGCAGTCTTCATGTTTCTGTCTGACTCAGAGAGCCGCTGTCATTGATCTGTGCAGTCTTCATGTTTCTGTCCGACTCAGAGCCGCTGTCATTGATCTGTGCAGTCTTCATGTTTCTGTCCGACTCAGAGCCGCTGTCATTGATCTGTGCAGTCTTCATGTTTCTGTCCGACTCAGAGCCGCTGTCATTGATCTGTGCAGTCTTCATGTTTCTGTCCGACTCAGAGCCGCTGTCATTGATCTGTGCAGTCTTCATGTTTCTGTCCGACTCAGAGCCGCTGTCATTGATCTGTACAGTCTTCATGTTTCTGTCCGACTCAGAGCCGCTGTCATTGATCTGTGCAGTCTTCATGTTTCTGTCCGACTCAGAGCCGCTGTCATTGATCTGTACAGTCTTCATGTTTCTGTCCGACTCAGAGAGCCGCTGTCATTGATCTGTACAGTCTTCATGTTTCTGTCCGACTCAGAGCCGCTGTCATTGATCTGTACAGTCTTCATGTTTCTGTCCGACTCAGAGCCGCTGTCATTGTGCGTTGTTCCATTGTCAAATATTCCAGTCGGAGTCCTGAGTCCCGCTGTACTAGTATTTCATGAGAAGACGGCGTTACGAGTGGAGATGTGATGTTACTCAAAGACGTGATTCCACGTCAGAACGGGAGGTGAGAAGAGGGATCGAGGTTCAGACCAGACAGATGCTCTGGATAGGCCTATTGCTCAACACCCCCCGCCCGGTCTTGTCCAAACCCTCCCTCTGTCGTCAGACAGCTGACCTCGTGGTTGCCAGGTAACTCCTAACCATTGTTGACAGACTAATTGATGTCCCTGTGTGAAAAGAAAAGGTTATCTTTGAAGATTCCCGGTGAGAGAAAAGCCACATTCAGAATCTCTGTACAGGCATGTGCATGAGGAAGAGTGGAGAGGTGTGATAACATTGTCCAAGTTGTCATTGATGTTGACAGGCTTTGGGGTGGCCGTTTAGGAAGACCGGGGGGGTTACCTTCTGAGACGGTGCCCAGGGGTTTAGAGAGAGAGAGATCTACTCCTTTACCTGGCTCCCTCCTCTCTCTCTCTGTCTGTCTGTCTCTCTGTGTCTCTCTCTCTCTCTCTCTCTGTCTGTCTGTCTGTCTGTCTGTCTGTCTGTCTGTCTGTCTCTCTGCCCCTCTCTCTCTGTCTCTCTCTGTCTGTCTCTCTGTGTCTGTCTGTCTGTCTGTCTGTCTGTCTGTCTGTCTGTCTGTCTGTCTGTCTGTCTCTCTCTCTCTCTGTCTCTCTCTGTCTCTCTCTCTCTCTCTCTCTCTCTGTCTCTCTCTGTCTGTCTCTCTCTGTCTCTCTCTGTGTCTCTCTGTCTCTCTCTCTCTCTCTCTGTCTGTCTGTCTCTCTCTGTCTCTCTCTCTGTCTCTCTATGTCTCTCTCTGTCTCTCTCTCTCTCCCTCTCTCTCTCTCTCTGTCTGTCTGTCTCTCTCTCTCTCTCTCTCTCTCTCTCTCTCTGTCTGTCTGTCTGTCTGTCTGTCTGTCTGTCTGTCTGTCTGTCTCTCTCTCTCTATCTCTCTCTGTCTGTCTCTCTCTGTCTCTCTCTGTCTGTCTCTCTGTCTCTCTCTCTCTGTCTCTGTCTGTCTGTCTCTCTCTCTCTCTCTCTCTGTCTGTCTCTCTGTCTCTCTCTGTCTGTCTCTCTGTCTCTCTCTCTCTCTCTCTGTCTGTCTGTCTGTCTGTCTGTCTGTCTGTCTGTCTGTCTGTCTGTCTCTCTCTCTCTCTCTGTCTCTCTCTCTCTCTCCCTCTCTCTCTCTCTGGGGTGCAGACTGGATGAGAGACTGTCAAACACAACTGACTGACCGAATAGGGAGACTAATGTGTCAGACTGATGTAAATGTCTCTTTATCCTGCTGTGTGCAGAACCTTGTTTTGGGGAAATAGAGCTGTTAAAAACATAGAGGTGAGAAGGTCCCTGCAGGTTTCAGGCTGTGAATGTTTTCTTTCCAGCAGGGTGGACTGGGACTTCCCCTGTTGCATTAACATGACCAGTCAACAGGTTACAGTATAGCTGGGACACATGGTTAAAAGGAACCAATTAGAGGAGAGGTATCTTTTTTATACCAGTTCATAGATACTACTGCTGCTGCTGCCGCTCTGTCAGCTCTCCTCCTAACTTCTGAGAAAGGGCCATTTCACTTGGTAATTGTTTTTTTTTCTCCCAGTGTCACATCAGCCGTACAGATCACAGTGACCATTTAACAGCTCGTATCACACAGAGGTCAGAGGTCAGGGTATCAATCCGAAGAGTCTGATCCCCCGGTTGGAATAAAAATTTTGTTATTTTTCTAACCTCTCACAGTCTCCTTTAACCCAGTCTATCTCCTTCCAGAGAACTCATCTCTCAGAGCCTCCTTTTATTCAATCTCTGTCTCGGCATTCATCGTGACTGTTTCCCCCTCGCTAAGAGTCGATCTGGCTTCATTCCATATTCAATCTCTGTCTCGGCATTCATCGTGACTGTTTCCCCCTCGCTAAGAGTAGATCTGGCTTCATTCCATATTCAATCTCTGTCTCGGCATTCATCGTGACTGTTTCCCCTTCGCTAAGAGTAGATCTGGCTTCATTCCATATTCAATCTCTGTCTCGGCATTCATCGTGACTGTTTCCCCTTCGCTAAGAGTAGATCTGGCTTCATTCCATATTCAATCTCTGTCTCGGCATTCATCGTGACTGTTTCTCCCTCGCTAAGAGTCGATCTGGCTTCAATCCATATTCAATCTCTGTCTCGGCATTCATCGTGACTTTCCCCTTCGCTAAGAGTCGATCTGGCTTCATTCCATATTCAATCTCTGTCTCGGCATTCATCGTGACTTTCCCCTTCGCTAAGAGTCGATCTGGCTTCATTCCATATAATCCCTGTCTCGGCATTCGTGACTGTAAGAGTCGATCTGGCCTTCCATATCTCCTCTGTCTAAGAGTAGAGTCTGGCTCTCTGGCTCGTGGTCTGACATTGACAGCTGAATCATGACACTATTCCACACAGAGAGAGAAGACGGTGCTTTTACTTGTAAATCGGGAGGTCCAGGAACCAAATGTGGGGGGCCTCTGAGGTACTGGAACGCATGAGGAAATCAATACCCTTTATAATTAAGCATTGCGTGCATTATCACGGTTTTTTACGTAGCCCCGTAGTGCAGTGGAGAAGAGGATCATGCAGAAGTTGGATTTACACACAGGGGGATTTAGTGTTGTAGCCCGGGGCCCAGCGTCCAGGAAGAATGGGTCCTTTCTAGAAACGCATTTCATTTCAATTCTATATAATTTTACATGACTGGATATTATTTTTAAATACCTCATAAATGACTGAAATCAAAGGCGACTTTGACAGAGGACTAACAGAGAAAAAACGACCTCGTCTTGAATCCATCACTAGCCTTGTTGTGTGGAGCCTTGGCCTTGTTGTGTGGAGCCTTGGCCTTGTTGTGTGGAGCCTTGGCCTTGTTGTGTGGAGCCAGTAAAGGCTATATACAGTAGAGAGGTTATATACAGTTGAGAGGCTATATACAGTAGAGAGGTTATATACAGTAGAGAGGCTCTATACAGTAGAGAGGTTATATACAGTAGAGAGGCTCTATACAGTAGAGAGGTTATATACAGTAGAGAGGCTCTATACAGTAGAGAGGTTATATACAGTAGAGAGGTTATATACAGTAGAGAGGTTATATACAGTAGAGAGGCTATATACAGTAGAGAGGTTATATACAGTAGAGAGGTTATATACAGTAGAGGTTATATACAGTAGAGAGGCTATATACAGTAGAGAGGTTATATACAGTAGAGAGGCTCTATACAGTAGAGAGGTTATATACAGTAGAGAGGTTATATACAGTAGAGAGGCTCTATACAGTAGAGAGGCTATATACAGTAGAGAGGCTATATACAGTAGAGAGGCTATATACAGTAGAGAGGTTATATACAGTAGGGAGGTTATATACAGTAGAGAGGTTATATACAGTAGAGAGGCTATGTACAGTAGAGAGGCTATATACAGTAGAGAGGCTATATACAGTAGAGAGGCTATATACAGTAGAGAGGTTATATACAGTAGAGAGGCTATATACAGTAGAGAGGCTATATACAGTAGAGAGGTTATATACAGTAGAGAGGCTATATACAGTAGAGAGGCTCTATACAGTAGAGAGGCTATATACAGTAGAGAGGTTATATACAGTAGAGAGGCTATATACAGTAGAGAGGCTATATACAGTAGAGAGGTTATATACAGTAGAGAGGCTATATACAGTAGAGTGGCTATATACAGTAGAGAGGTTATATACAGTAGAGAGGCTATATACAGTAGAGAGGTTATATACAGTAGAGAGGCTATATACAGTAGAGAGGCTATATACAGTAGAGAGGTTATATACAGTAGAGAGGTTATATATAGTAGAGGCTATATACAGTAGAGGCTATATACAGGAGAGGCTATATACAGGAGAGGCTATATACAGTAGAGAGGCTATATACAGTAGAGAAGCTATATACAGTAGAGAGGTTATATACAGTATAGAGGTTATATACAGTAGAGAGGTTATATACAGTAGGTTATATACAGTATAGAGGTTATATACAGTAGAGGCTATATACAGTAGAGAGGTTATATACAGTAGAGAGGTTATATACAGTAGAGGCTATATACAGTAGAGAGACTATATACAGTAGAGAGGTTATATACAGTAGAGAGGCTATATACAGTAGAGAGGATGTGTACAGTAGAGAGGCTATATACAGTAGAGAGGCTATATACAGTAGAGAGGCTATATACAGTAGAGAGGCTACGTACAGTAGAGAGGCTATGTACAGTAGAGGCTATATACAGTAGAGAGGCTATATACAGTAGAGAGGTTATATACAGTAGAGAGGCTATATACAGTAGAGAGGCTCTATACAGTAGAGAGGCTATATACAGTAGAGAGGTTATATACAGTAGAGAGGCTATATACAGTAGAGAGGCTATATACAGTAGAGAGGTTATATACAGTAGAGAGGCTATATACAGTAGAGTGGCTATATACAGTAGAGAGGTTATATACAGTAGAGAGGCTATATACAGTAGAGAGGTTATATACAGTAGAGAGGCTATATACAGTAGAGAGGCTATATACAGTAGAGAGGCTATATACAGTAGAGAGGTTATATACAGTAGAGAGGTTATATATAGTAGAGGCTATATACAGTAGAGGCTATATACAGGAGAGGCTATATACAGGAGAGGCTATATACAGTAGAGAGGCTATATACAGTAGAGAAGCTATATACAGTAGAGAGGTTATATACAGTATAGAGGTTATATACAGTAGAGGCTATATACAGTAGAGAGGTTATATACAGTAGAGAGGTTATATACAGTAGAGGCTATATACAGTAGAGAGACTATATACAGTAGAGAGGTTATATACAGTAGAGAGGCTATATACAGTAGAGAGGATGTGTACAGTAGAGAGGCTATATACAGTAGAGAGGCTATATACAGTAGAGAGGCTATATACAGTAGAGAGGCTACGTACAGTAGAGAGGCTATGTACAGTAGAGAGGCTATATACAGTAGAGAGGCTATATACAGTAGAGAGGCTATATACAGTAGAGAGGCTATATACAGTAGAGAGGCTATGTACAGTAGACAGGCTATGTACAGTAGAGAGGCTATATACAGTAGAGAGGCTATATACAGTAGAGAGGCTATATACAGTAGAGAGGCTATATACAGTAGAGAGGCTATGTACAGTAGAGAGGCTATGTACAGTAGAGAGGCTCTATACAGTAGAGAGGCTCTATACAGTAGAGAGGCTATGTACAGTAGAGAGGCTATATACAGTAGAGAGGCTATATACAGTAGAGAGGCTATATATAGTAGAGGTTATATACAGTAGAGAGGCTATATACAGTAGAGAGGCTATATACACAGTAGAGAGGCTATATACACAGTAGAGAGGCTATATACAGTAGCGAGGCTATATACAGTAGAGGCTTTATACAGTAGAGAGGCTATATACAGTAGAGAGGCTATATACAGTAGAGAGGCTATATACAGTAGAGGGGCTATGTACAGTAGAGAGGCTATATACAGTAGAGAGGCTCTATACAGTAGAGGGGCTATATACAGTAGAGAGGTTATATACAGTAGAGAAGTTATATACAGTAGAGAGGCTTTATACAGTAGAGAGGCTATATACAGTAGAGAGGCTATATACAGTAGAGAGGCTATGTACAGTAGAGAGGCTATATACAGTAGAGAGGCTCTATACAGTAGAGGGGCTATATACAGTAGAGAGGTTATATACAGTAGAGAGGCTATATACAGTAGAGGGGCTATGTACAGTAGAGAGGCTCTATACAGTAGAGGGGCTATATACAGTAGAGAGGCTTTATACAGTAGAGGGGCTATATACAGTAGAGAGGCTATATACAGTAGAGAGGCTATATACAGTAGAGGGGCTATGTACAGTAGAGAGGCTACATACAGTAGAGAGGCTATGTACAGTAGAGAGGCTATATACAGTAGAGAGGCTCTATACAGTATAGGGGCTATATACAGTAGAGAGGTTATATACAGTAGAGAGGTTATATACAGTAGAGAGGCTATATACAGTAGAGAGGCTATATACAGTAGAGAGGCTATATACAGTAGAGAGGCTATATACAGTAGAGAGGCTATATACAGGAGAGGCTATATACAGGAGAGGCTATATACAGTAGAGGGGCTATATACAGTAGAGAGGCTATATACAGGAGAGGTTATATACAGGAGAGGCTATATACAGGAGAGGCTATATACAGTAGAGGGGCTATATACAGTAGAGAGGCTATATACAGGAGAGGTTATATACAGGAGAGGCTATATACAGTAGAGGGGCTATATACAGTAGAGAGGCTATATACAGGAGAGGTTATATACAGGAGAGGCTATATACAGTGGAGAGGCTATATACAGTAGAGAGGCTATATACAGTAGAGAGGCTATATACAGGAGAGGCTATATACAGGAGAGGCTATATACAGGAGGGAGGGGGTTAGGGACATAAAGAGAGAAGTGAGACTGAGGGGGGGTTAGGGATATGAAGAGAGAAGTGAGACTGAGGGAGAGGAGGGAGGGAGGGAGGGGGGTTAGGGACATAAAGAGAGAAGTGAGACTGAGGGAGAGGAGGGAGGGGGGGGCTAGGGACATAAAGAGAGAAGTGAGACTGAGGGAGAGGGAGAGGAGGGAGGGGGGGGCTAGGGACATAAAGAGAGAAGTGAGACTGAGGGAGGGAGGGGGGTTAGGGACATAAAGAGAAAAGTGAGACTGAGGGAGAGAGGTGGAGGAGGGAGAGGAGGGAGGCAACTACAGAAATAATTTGGTGTGGGAAGGCTGTGACATCCATCGTGAGCGGAAATCATTCTGGTGTGTCTGCACGGATTAAAAACAGTTGAAGGGTCTGCATTTTATGTATTTTATGTATTGTATGTATTTTATGTATTGTATGTATTGTATGTATTTTATGTATTGTATGTATTGTATGTATTGTATGTATTGTATGTATTTTATGTATTGTATGTATTGTATGTATTGTATGTATTGTATGTATTTTATGTATTTTATGTATTGTATGTATTTTATGTATTGTATGTATTTTATGTATTGTATGTATTTTATGTATTGTATGTATTTTATGTATTTTATGTATTGTATGTATTGTATGTATTTTATGTATTTTATGTATTGTATGTATTGTATGTATTGTATGTATTTTATGTATTGTATGTATTTTATGTATTGTATGTATTTTATGTATTTTATGTATTTTATGTATTGTATGTATTTTATGTATTTTATGTATTGTATGTATTGTATGTATTGTATGTATTTTATGTATTTTATGTATTGTATGTATTGTATGTATTGTATGTATTGTATGTATTGTATGTATTGTATGTATTTTATGTATTGTATGTATTTTATGTATTGTATTTTATGTATTGTATGTATTTTATGTATTGTATGTATTTTATGTATTGTATGTATTGTATGTATTTTATGTGCACTGTAATGCACATTGTTTGAATGCGGTTCTTGTCGATGCTGTAAAATCAGTGCCTCAGGCAGTTAAAGATTCTGCAGGAGAGCAAAAATGTATGCCTTTGCATCTGGCTCGTACGTTCATCTCAAGTGGCTCGTACGTTCATCTCAAGTGGCTCGTACGTTCATCTCAAGTGGCTCGTACGTTCATCTCAAGTGGCTCGTACGTTCATCTCAAGTGGCTCGTCGTTCATCTCAAGTGGCTCGTATATGTTCATCTCAAGTGGCTCGCACGCTTCATGTCAAGTGGCTCGTACGTTCATCTCAAGTGACTCGTACGCTCATCTCAAGTGGCTCGTGACGTTCATCTCAAGTGGCTCGTACGTTCATCTCAAGTGGCTCGTGTACGTTCATCTCAAGTGGCTCGTGGCTCATCTCAAGTGACTCGCACGTTCATCTCAAGTGGCTCGTCACGTTCATCTCAAGTGGCTCGTACGTTCATCTCAGGTGGCTCGTACGTTCATCTCAGGTGGCTCGTACGTTCATCTCAGGTGGCTCGTGACGTTCATCTCAAGTGGCTCGTCGTTCATCTCAAGTGGCTCAGTACGTTCATCTCAAGTGGCTCGTACGTTCATCTCAAGTGGCTCGTACGTTCATCTCAAGTGGCTCGTATGCGTTCATCTCAAGTGGCTCGTACGTTCATCTCAAGTGGCTCGTACGTTCATCTCAAGTGGCTCGGTTCATCTCAAGTGGCTCGTGACGCTCATCTCATGTGGCTCGTGCGTTCATCTCAAGTGGCTCGTACGTTCATCTCAAGTGGCTCGACGTTCATCTCAAGTGGCTCGTACGTTCATCTCAAGTGGCTCAAATCGTTCATCTCAAGTGGCTCGTACGTTCATCTCAAGTGGCTCGTACGTTCATCTCAAGTGGCTCGTACGTTCATCTCAAGTGGCTCGTACGTTCATCTCAAGTGGCTCGTACGTTCATCTCAAGTGGCTCGTACGTTCATCTCAAGTGGCTCGTACGTTCATCTCAAGTGGCTCGTACGTTCATCTCAAGTGGCTCGTACGTTCATCTCAAGTGGCTCGTACGTTCATCTCAAGTGGCTCGTACGTTCATCTCAAGTGGCTCGTACGTTCATCTCAAGTGGCTCGTACGTTCATCTCAAGTGGCTCGTACGTTCATCTCAAGTGGCTCGTACGTTCATCTCAAGTGGCTCGTACGTTCATCTCATGTGGCTTGTACGTTCATCTCAAGTGGCTCGTACGTTCATCTCAAGTGGCTCGTACGTTCATCTCAAGTGGCTCGTACGTTCATCTCAAGTGGCTCGTACGTTCATCTCAAGTGGCTCGTACGTTCATCTCAAGTGGCTCGTACGTTCATCTCAAGTGGCTCGTACGTTCATCTCAAGTGGCTCGTCATCATCTCAAGTGGCTCGTGACGTTCATCTCAAGTGGCTCGTACGTTCATCTCAAGTGGCTCGTACGTTCATCTCATGTGGCTCTGCACGTTCATCTCAAGTGGCTCGCACGTTCATCTCAAGTGGCTCGTACGTTCATCTCAAGTGGCTCGTACGTTCATCTCAAGTGGCTGGCTCATCTCAAGTGACTCATCATCTCAAGTGGCTCGTAAGTTCATCTCAAGTGGCTCAAATCATCTCAAGTGGCTCGTCGTTCATCTCAAGTGGCTCGTACGTTCATCTCAAGTGGCTCGTCGTTCATCTCATGCTCGCACGTTCATCTCCAAGTGGCTCGACGCGTCATCTCAAGTGGCTCGACGCTCATCTCAAGTGGCTCGTGGGTTCATCTCAAGTGGCTCGTGCGTTCATCTCAAGTGGCTCGTGACGTTCATCTCAAGTGGCTCGTACGTTCATCTCAAGTGGCTCGTACGCGTTCATCTCAAGTGGCTCGTGACGTTCATCTCAAGTGGCTCGTACGTTCATCTCTAGTGGCTCGTACGTTCATCTCAAGTGGCTCGTCGTTCATCTCAAGTGGCTCTCTCATCTCCAGTGGCTCGTACGTTCATCTCCAGTGGCTCGTACGTTCATCTCCAGTGGCTCGTGACGTTCATCTCAAGTGGCTCGCACGTTCATCTCAAGTGGCTCGTACGCTCATCTCCAGTGGCTCGTGCGCTCATCTCAAGTGGCTCGTACGTTCATCTCAAGTGGCTCGTCATCTCAAGTGGCTCACGTTCATCTCAAGTGGCTCATACGCTCATCTCAAGTGGCTCGTACGCTCATCTCAAGTGGCTCGTACGTTCATCTCAAGTGGCTTGTCGTTCAGAAACAGCTGAATCCGCAGCAGCCCGGGGAATTACGGAGACTTACAGATGTAAGGTGGGCCTGCAGATACATGGCATGCCGTAAATCAGAGGGACAGGCTTCCAGCAGTTCTGAGAGCGCTACAGGATATCATAGTGGCGATGCTGTAGATCAGTGGAGGCAAGAGGCCTTCGTTCTCAGATAGATTTACATTTCATAGGGCTTTTGGTTACCTTTTGAAAAGTGCTTGGTGATGCCAAATGTCTTTCTGACATGTTCCAATTCCGACAGTGCAGTAATATCCAACGAGTAATCTAACCTAACAATTTCACAACAACTACCTTATACACACACAAGTGTAAAGGAATGAATAAGATTAAATGTACATTAAAAAAATAAAACCCACCTTAGGACAATGATGGTTGATGATTGGTTGATGACAGGCCAAGTCACCTCTGAATTCTCCGTGTTGAGTCGAGGAGGGCACGCTCCCTCGACACAGACGAGTTTGTGAAACATTTCGCTTAGTTCTCACCAGAACTGCAGAATTACGCTGTTTTGAATCTACCAGGGATAATTTGGCACTTAGGCGGGTCCCTCTTCTCTAAAACTAAAACCTGCACTGTTTACTAGCTAGTCCACTGTCGTTCTATAATGATCAACCCAAAGGGTATCACGTCACACAGATTTAATATGTTTTTGATTAGGCCAATTCCCAAAAGGTTTCTTTGCTATTAGTTAACATAATATACATGAGCATAAATATGATATTGTACATTTGTAATATTTGTAATACACAATTATTTATATTTTTCAAGTCCATTTCTACCTGGTGTGTCAACAAAATACAAAAAAACGAACGTAAAGCTACATGCATGTCACGCCTTGGTCATTGTATTTTGTGTTTTCGTTATATTATTTGGTCAGGCCAGGGTGTGACATGGGTTTATGTTATTGTATTTTCGTATTGGGGTTTGTAGTATTTGGGATCGCGGCTGATTAGGGGTGTTGTATAGGCTTGGCTGCCTGAGGCGGTTCTCAATCAGAGTCAGGTGATTCTCGTTGTCTCTGATTGGGAACCGTATTTAGGTAGCCTGAGTTTCACTGTGTATTTCGTGGGTGATTGTTCCTGTCTCCGTGTAGTTTCACCAGATAGGCTGTAATTAGGTTCACGTTCCGTTTGTTGTTTTGTATTTTGTATCGTTATTTCATGTGTCACTTTCTCTATTAAAGTCATGAGTAACCACTACGCTGCATTTCGGTCCGACTCTCTTTCTACAAACGAAGAACGCCGTTACAATGCAGTACAGACAGCAACAACACACGGACATAGTCAAGATCCCACAACCTAAAGGTGGAAAAAAGACTGCCTAAGTATGATCCCCAATCAGAGACAACGATAGACAGCTGCCTCTGATTGGGAACTATAATCGGCCAACAAAGAAATAGAAAAACTAGAATGCCCACCCAAATCACACCCCGACCTAACCAAATAGAGAAATAAAAAGGCTCTCCAAGGTCAGGGCGTGACAACACACAATCCACAGCGAGGCTATATTTTTTAAATATAAACTATTGATCCTTACAGTGATCCTTACAGTGAGTTACAGTGAGAGATTCAGGCGCTTCTCGCTCTCACCACGGCAACGGCCACACGTCGGTCTCTAGGCTACATCGTTGCGCAACCCGTTAACCCGGAGCCGCCCCGATGCGAATCAATGCTTAGAATACCAGGCACGTTTTCACGTTACGTTTTTTTAATAGGTTGCAGGATAATTACAGAGGATGCAACTCAAATTAACACTGATCGCATTCATTTGAATTTTTACATTGCAAACTGTTAAAACTTTTTTTTTTTTCATGCTAGGAAATGTATCCGATCCGGACAAATATGTTCCGTAACGAAACGGTCCAACATTGAGAGGTGCTGGATCCTGTTCTGGCAGGAAAATGAAGCGCTGGGAAAAGGGATTAAAAGTGAATGTGTATTTGCATTGCAGATATCTGTCAGAACATCACTGTTTCCCTTCCTGTTGAGATTCTAATGTTCTGGAATTCATCCATATCTGTGGAGGGTTGGTCTGACGTTGACACGTGAATCCTGACTGTGTTTCACAAGGAGAGGGAGACACAGGGAGTCAATCTCTGGTGCAGATAAAGAATCGACTGAGGTCAAGCGGCTAATTACCCAAAATGCTTTCGTAATTGCGAAGGAGATTTTATAATATTTCCTTATAATGAGCTTTTTTTATTACTGTCTGGCTCTGCTCTGCATCGCAATGGAAATTATCGAAATGGAGATCTGGTTATGCTGAGGGAAGTAGGACATTCTGAACTGTATAGATCTGGTTATGCTGAGGGATAATGTAGAGGTAGGACATTCTGGACTGTATAGATATGGGTATGCTGAGGGATAATGTAAAAGTAGGATATTCTGAACTGTTTAGATCTGGTTATGCTGAGGGATAATGTAGAGGTAGGACATTCTGGACTGTATAGATCTGGGTATGCTGAGGGAATTAGGACATTCTGAACTGTGTAGATCTGGTAATGCTGAGAGATAATGTAGAAGTAGGACATTCTGGACTGTGTAGATCTGGGTATGCTGAGGGATAATGTAGAGGTAGGACATTCTGGACTGTATAGATCTGGGTATGCTGAGGGAATTAGGACATTCTGAACTGTGTAGATCTGGTAATGCTGAGAGATAATGTAGAAGTAAGACATTCTGAACTATATAGTCTATAGGAAAAGTATACATGTATTTCTGTGGATAATGTCCCTCTTTGGTGACCTTGAAGTTTAAAAATGCTATAGATGTGTCAGATCTATTGCACTAAAAGAGGTTTCCAACCTCAAGTCTGTTCCTGGTTAAACGAAGGTGAAATAAATATCAGAAAATATTTTCTGCAGTACAACACTACTGTGATCTTATTAACGATATGTGTAATTACTCTTTTGAGGGACTGCAATATTCATTCCTTTACAGTACAAACCAATGAAGGATCCTGGTAATAGGCCTAATCACTACTGGATCATCCTTGAACTGACAGAGATTGTCAACTGAACACGACAGATGAACTGACAGATTGTCAACTGATCATGACAGATGAACTGACAGAGATTGTCAACTGAACACGACAGATGAACTGACAGATTGTCAACTGATCATGACAGATGAACTGACAGAGATTGTCAACTGATCATGACAGATGAACTGACAGACATTGTCAACTGATCACTGACAGATGAACTGACAGAGATTGTCAACTGAACACGACAGATGAACTGACAGAGATTGTCAACTGATCACCGACAGATGAACTGACAGAGATTGTCAACTGATCACCGACAGATGAACTGACAGAGATTGTCAACTGATCACCGACAGATGAACTGACAGAGATTGTCAACTGATCACCGACAGATGAACTGACAGATTGTCAACTGATCACGACAGATGAACTGACAGAGATTGTCAACTGAACACGGCAGATGAACTGACAGAGATTGTCAACTGATCACCGACAGATGAACTGACAGAGATTGTCAACTGATCACGACAGATGAACTGACAGAGATTGTCAACTGAACACGGCAGATGAACTGACAGAGATTGTCAACTGATCACGACAGATGAACTGACAGAGATTGTCAACTGATCACCAACAGATGAACTGACAGAGATTGTCAACTGATCACCGACAGATGAACTGACAGAGATTGTCAACTGATCACCGACATATGAACTGACAGAGATTGTCAACTGAACACCGACAGTTGAACTGACAGAGATCGTCAACTGAACACGGCAGATGTAGAACCTCTTCATGAGTCGACCCAAATGACATTTCTTTCTGTCCAGAAAGACTTGAGGAGAAATGTGTCCATACATGGACATGTGTATAGATTTGAACCACATATTTCCTCAACAAGGGTCTTTGTTGTTGACCTGAGAGAGATGGTCCATTGGATTGAGTAAATGTAGCCTGTAGCCTCTTCAGGTTAAATGGCTGACGATTTGCTTTGTTTCTCTCTAAATACATTAGTGAGTTCATGAGGCCTATCAGATGACTTCCTCCTGGCACCCCATTTCCCTTTATAGTTAAATAAAGGTTCAGTTGAAAAATAAAAATACATCTATATATGTATAGTACACCTCTTTTGACCAAAACCCATTAAGAATATAGGGAATAGAATATAGGGAATAGAATATAGGGAATAGAATATAGGGAATAGAATACAGGGAATAGAATACAGGGAATAGAATATAGGGAATAGAATATAGGGAATAGAATACAGGGAATAGAATATAGGGAATAGAATACAAGGAATATAATATAGGGAATATAATATAGGGAATATAATATAGGGAATAGAATACAGGGAATATAATATAGGGAATAGAATACAGGGAATAGAATACAGGGAATATAATATAGGGAATAGAATATAGGGAATATAATATAGGGAATAGAATATAGGGAATATAATATAGGGAATAGAATATAGGGAATATAATATAGGGAATAGAATATAGGGAATAGAATACAGGGAATATAATATAGGGAATAGAATATAGGGAATAGAATATTGTGAATAGAATACATGGAATAGAATATAGGGAATATAATATAGGGAATAGAATATAGGGAATAGAATATAGGGAATAGAATACAGGGAATAGAATATAGGGAATATAATATAGGGAATAGAATATAGGGAATAGAATACAGGGAATAGAATATAGGGAATATAATATAGGGAATAGAATATAGGGAATAGAATACAGGGAATAGAATACAGGGAATAGAATACAGGGAATAGAATACAGGGAATATAATACAGGGAATAGAATATAGGGAATAGAATATAGGGAATATAATATAGGGAATAGAATACAGGGAATAGAATACAGGGAATAGAATACAGGGAATAGAATATAGGGAATATAATATAGGGAATAGAATATAGGGAATAGAATACAGGGAATAGAATACAGGGAATAGAATACAGGGAATAGAATACAGGGAATAGAATACAGGGAATAGAATATAGGGAATAGAATACAGGGAATATAATATAGGGAATAGAATATAGGGAATAGATTATAGGGAATAGCATATAGGGAATAGAATACAGGGAATAGAATACAGGGAATAGAATACAGGGAATAGAATATAGGGAATATAATATAGGGAATATAATATAGGGAATAGAATATAGGGAATAGATTATAGGGAATAGCATATAGGGAATAGAATACAGGGAATATAATACAGGGAATAGAATACAGGGAATATAATATAGGGAATATAATATAGGGAATAGAATATAGGGAATATAATACAGGGAATAGAATACAGGGAATATAATATAGGGAATATAATATAGGGAATAGAATATAGGGAATAGATTATAGGGAATAGCATATAGGGAATAGAATACAGGGAATAGAATATAGGGAATAGAATACAGGGAATAGAATACAGGGAATAGAATACAGGGAATATAATATAGGGAATAGAATATAGGGAATAGAATACAGGGAATAGAATACAGGGAAGAGAATACAGGGAATAGAATATAGGGAATAGAATATAGGGAATAGAATACAGGGAATAGAATACACGGAATAGAATATAGGGAATAGAATATAGGGAATAGAATATAGGGAATAGAATACAGGGAATAGAATACAGGGAATAGAATATAGGGAATAGAATACAGGGAATAGAATACAGGGAATAGAATATAGGGAATATAATTCAGGGAATAGAATATAGGGAATAGGGTGCCATTTGGGACTGAACTCAGGAGTTTTAATATGTTTGTGTTTAATTATTGAAACTCTGCTGTTTTGTCACATTATTAATTATGATTAATGCTAGACGTTTGACCGGAGGTCTGGGTTAGTCACCAAGGAAACGGTGCATTTACGTAACGCAGACAACCCACAAAGTCATGATTTGACTCGGTACATTGTGACCCTTTAGTTACAGAGTAAAGTCTGTGGAAAGTTGATCCCCTATATAGTGCGCTACGTTCCACCAGAGGGCTCATAGGGGAAACATACGACACAGGTACTGGTAGAGATCCCTAGCCTGGTCCCAGATCTGTTTGTGTTGTCTAGTCAACTCCTATGGTTCCTAGCCTGGTCCCAGACATGTTGGCTTTGTCTAGTCAACTCCTATGGTCCCTAGCCTGGTCCTTAGACATGTTGTGTTGTCTTGTCAACTCCTATGGTCCTTAGCCTGGTCCCAGACATGTTTGTGTTGTCCTGTCAACTCCTATGGTTCCTAGCCTGGTCCTTAGACATGTTGTGTTGTCTTGTCAACTCCTATGGTCCTTAGCCTGGTCCCAGACATGTTTGTGTTGTCCTGTCAACTCCTATGGTCCTTAGCCTGGTCCCAGACATGTTTGTGTTGTCCTGTCAACTCCTATGGTTCCTAGCCTGGTCCCAGATCTGTTTGATCTCATAGAGTAAATAACTATGATGTGTATGAATGCCTTTTAAAATTATTAACATGATTAACATGATTCAAATGATTAACATGATTAACATGATTCAAATGATTAACATGGTTGTCACGCCCTGGTCGTAGTATTTTGTGTTTTTCTTTATGTATTTGGTCAGGCCAGGGTGTGACATGAGTTTTTGTATGTGGTGTGTAGATAGTGGGATTGTAGCTTAGTGGGGTGTTCTAGGAAAGTCTATGGCTGTCTGAAGTGGTTCTCAATCAGAGGCAGGTGTTTATCGTTGTCTCTGATTGGGAACCATATTTAGGCAGCCATATTCTTTGGTTGTATTGTGGGTGATTGTCCTGAGTGTCTTGATGGCCTTGTTCGATGTATGTTGACACAAGTATAGGCTGTTTTCGGTTTTCGTTTAATTTATTGTTTTGTAGGGTTCGTGTTTAGTCGTGTTTACGTTTGTTTAAATAAACATCGATCGCAATCGACACGCTGCAGTTTGGTCCGACTCTCCTTCACCATATGAAAACCGTGACAATGGTTCAAATGATGAACATGATTAACATGATTCAAATGATTAACATGATTAACATGACTAACATGATTCAAACGATTAACATGATTCAAATGATTAACATGATTCAAATGATTAACATGATTCAAACGATTAACATGATTCAAATGATTAACATGATTCAAATGATTAACATCATTCAAATGATTAACATGACTAACATGAAACAGAATGTTAGGGAGCAGCTAGGAGTATCTCTACTAGCAGGAGTGGTAGAGATACTCTGAATGATCGGCTATAAAAAGCCAACTGATATTTACTCCTGAGGTGCTGACTTGCTGCACCCTCGACAACTACTGTGATTATTATTATCTGACCATGCTGGTCATTTATGAACATTTGAACATCTTGGCCATGTTCTGTTATAATCTCCACCCGGCACAGCCAGAAGAGGACTGGCCACCCCTCATAGCCTGGTTCCTCTCTAGGTTTCTTCCTAGGTCTTGACCTTTATTTAACCAGGCAAGTCAGTTAAGAACAAATTCTTATTTTCAATGACGGCCTAGGAACAGTGGGTTAACTGCCTGTTCAGGGGCAGAACGACAGATTTGTACCTTGTCAGCTCGGGGGTTTGAACTTGCAACCTTCCGGTTACTAGTCCAACGCTCTAACCACTAGGCTACCCTGCCGCCTCTACACTCTAACAACTAGGCTATCCTGCCGCCTCTACACTCTAACCACTAGGCTATCCTGCCGCCTCTACACTCTAACCACTAGGCTACCCTGCCCCCTCTACACTCTAACCACTAGGCTACCTGCCCCCTCTACACTCTAACCACTAGGCTACCTGCCACCTCTACACTCTAACCACTAGGCTACCCTGCCCCCTCTACACTCTAACCACTAGGCCACCCTGCCACCTCTACACTCTAACCACTAGGCTACCCTGCCGCCTCTACACTCTAACCACTAGGTTACCCTGCCGCATCTACACTCTAACCACTAGGCTACCCTGCCACCTCTACACTCTAACCACTAGGCTACCCTGCCCCCTCTACACTCTAACCACTAGGCTACCCTGCCGCCTCTACACTCTAACCACTAGGTTACCCTGCCACCTCTACACTCTAACCACTAGGCAACCCTGCCACCACTACACTCTAACCACTAGGTTACCCTGCCGCATCTACACTCTAACCACTAGGCTACCCTGCCACCTCTACACTCTAACCACTAGGCTACCCTGCCCCCTCTACACACTAACCACTAGGCTACCCTGCCGCCTCTACACTCTAACCACTAGGCTACCCTGCCCCCTCTACACTCTAACCACTAGGCTACCCTGCCACCTCTACACTCTTACCACTAGGTTACCCTGCCGCATCTACACTCTAACCACTAGGCTCCCCTGCCGCCTCTACACTCTAACCACTAGGCTACCTGCCCCCTCTACACTCTAACCACTAGGCTACCTGCCCCCTCTACACTCTAACCACTAGGCTACCCTGCCGCCTCTACACTCTAACCACTAGGCTACCCTGCCCCCTCTACACTCTAACCACTAGGCTACCTGCCCCCTCTACACTCTAACCACTAGGCTACCCTGCCGCCTCTACATTCTAACCACTAGTCTACCCTACCACCTCTACACTCTAACCACTAGGTTACCCTGCCACCTCTACACTCTAACCACTAGGCTACCCTGCCGCCTCTACACTCTAACCACTAGGCTACCCTGCCGCCTCTACACTCTAACCACTAGGCTACCTTGCCCCCTCTACACTCTAACCACTAGGCTACCCTGCCGCCTCTACACTCTAACCACTAGGCTACCCTGCCGCCTCTACACTCTAACCACTAGGCTACCCTGCCACCTCTACACTCTAACCACTAGGCTACCCTGCCCCCTCTACACTCTAACCACTAGTCTACCCTACCACCTCTACACTCTAACCACTAGGTTACCCTGCCACCTCTACACTCTAACCACTAGGCTACCCTGCCACCTCTACACTCTAACCACTAGGTTACCCTGCCGCCTCTACACTCTAACCACTAGGCCACCCTGCCACCTCTACACTCTAACCACTAGGCTACCCTGCCACCTCTACACTCTAACCACTAGGCTACCCTGCCACCTCTACACTCTAACCACTAGGTTACCCTGCCACCTCTACACTCTAACCACTAGGCTACCCTGCCACCTCTACACTCTAACCACTAGGTTACCCTGCCGCCTCTACACTCTAACCACTAGGCCACCCTGCCACCTCTACACTCTAACCACTAGGCTACCCTGCCACCTCTACACTCTAACCACTAGGCTACCCTGCTGCCTCTACACTCTAACCACTAGGCTACCCTGCCACCTCTACACTCTAACCACTAGGCTACCCTGCTGCCTCTACACTCTAACCACTAGGCTACCCTGCTGTGTGCCTCGGAGAATCGTTGGGTTATTTCATATAAGTGATTGTGACGCAAAGGTCAGTGAAGCGTCATGCCACGTTAGAAAAACCGAATGTTGTCTTGGTAAAATAAGGTGAAAGCTGTCTTGATGAATTTCTCAGTAAATGGGTTAGAATGCCATGTTAGTTAGAAAAACCGAATGTTGTCTTGGTAAAATAAGGCGAAAGCTGTCTTGATGAATTTCTCAGTAAATGGGTTCATGAAATAGGCTTAGAATGCCATGCGGGATTTAGCCACACAATGTATTTGCACTGATAGTCCCCATGCATGTGAGACTGGACGTGAAGGAGAGGGCTCTCTAAATGAGGCCACTTGGCATTGAAGGACACAGATATATTGATTAAGCCATCAGTGCATACTACAGTATAGCTGGTTGTCCAATAGTATATCATAATGTATACTACAGTATATCAGAGTGAATACTACAGTATAGCTGGTTGTCCAATAGTATATCATAATGTATACTACAGTATATCAGAGTGAATACTACAGTATAGCTGGTTGTCCAATAGTATATCATAATGTATACTACAGTATATCAGAGTGCATACTACAGTATAGCTGGTTGTCCAATAGTATATCATAATGTATACTACAGTATATCAGAGTGAATACTACAGTATAGCTGGTTGTCCAATAGTATATCATAATGTATACTACAGTATATCAGAGTGAATACTACAGTATAGCTGGTTGTCCAATAGTATATCATAATGTATACTACAGTATATCAGAGTGAATACTACAGTATAGCTGGTTGTCCAATAGTGTATCATAGTGTATACTACAGTATAGCAGAGTGTATACTACAGTATATCAGAGTGAATACTACAGTATAGCTGGTTGTCCAATAGTATATCAGAGTGTATACTACAGTATAGCATATCAGAATGCATACTACAGTATATCAGAGTGTATACTACAGTATATTAGAATGTATACTACAGTATAGCATATCAGAATGCATACTACAGTATATCAGAGTGTATACTACAGTATATCAGAATGTATACTACAGTATATCAGAGTGTATACTACAGTATATCAGAGTGTATACTACAGTATATCAGAGTGTATACTACAGTATATCAGAATGTATACTACAGTATATCAGAGTGTATACTACAGTATATCAGAGTGTATACTACAGTATATCAGAGTGTATACTACAGTATATCAGAGTGTATACTACAGTATATCAGAGTGTATACTACAGTATATCAGAGTGTATACTACAGTATATCAGAATGTATACTACGGTATACATCTTTACTAGATGCTGTTCTTCTACTAACCTCATTGCAACTCCCCTCCAAGTCTCCGACCACTACCTTGTATCCTTTTCCCTCTCGCTCTCATCCAACACTTCCCACACTGCCCCTACTCGGATGGTATCGCGCCGTCCCAACCTTCGCTCTCTCTCCCCCGCTACTCCCTCCTCTTCCATCCTATCATCTCTTCCCTCTGCTCAAACTTTCTCCAACCTATCTCCTGATTCTGCCTCCTCAACCCTCCTCTCCTCCCTTTCTGCATCCTTTGACTCTCTATGTCCCCTATCCTCCAGGCCGGCTCAGAGTCCTCCCTCCCGCTCCGTGGCTCGACGACTCATTGCGAGCTCACAGAACAGGGCTATACAGCCGAGCGGAAATGGAGGAAAACTCGCCTCCCTGCGGACCTGGCATCCTTTCACTCCTCCTCTCTACATTTTCCTCCTCTGTCTCTGCTGCTAAAGCCACTTTCTACCATTCTAAATTCCAAGCATCTGCCTCTAACCCTAGGAAGCTCTTTGCCACCTTCTCCTCCCTCCTGAATCCTCCCCCCTCTACTCCCTCTCTGCAGATGACTACTACAGTATTTTGAAAAGAAGGTCGACGACATCCGATCCTCGCTTGCTAAGTCAAACGACACCGCTGGTTCTGCTCACACTGCCCTACCCTATGCTCTGACCTCTTTCTCCCTCTCTCTCAGATGAAATCTCTCTTGTGACGGCCGGCCGCCCAACAACCTGCCCGTTGACCCTATCCCCTCCTCTCTTCTCCAGACCATTTCAGGAGACCTTCTCCCTTACCTCACCTCGCTCATCAACTCATCCCTGACCGCTGGCTAGTCCCTCCCGTCTTCAAGAGAGCGAGAGTTGCACCCCTTCTGAAAAAACCTATACTCGATCCCTCCGATGTCAACAACTACAGACCAGTATCCCTTCTCTCTTTCTCTCCAAAACTCTTGAGCATGCCGTCCTTGGCCAGCTCTATACTATCTCTCTCAGAATGACCTTCTTGATCCAAATCAGTCAGGTTTCAAGACTAGTCATTCAACTGAGACTGCTCTTCTCTGTATCATCAGGCGCTCCGTATACTAAAGCTAACTCTCTCTCCTCTGCTCTATCCTTCTAGACCTATCGGCTGCCTTCGATACTGTGAACCATCAGATCCTCCTCTCCACCCTCTCCGAGTTGGGCATCTCCGGCAGACGCTGTATTGCGTCCTACCTGACAGGTGTATCCTACCAGGTGGCGTATCAGAATCTGTCTCCTCACCACGCGCTCTCACCACTGGTGTCCCCCAGGGCTCTGTTCTAGGCCCTCTCTATTCTCGCTATACACCAAGTCACTATGGCTCTGTCATAACCTCACATGGTCTCTCCTATCATTGCTATGCAGACGACACACAATTAATCTTCTCCTTTCCCCTTCTGATGACCAGGTGGCGAATCGCATCTCTGCATGTCTGGCAGACATATCAGTGTGGATGACGGATCACCACCTCAAGCTGAACCTCAGCAAGACGGAGCTCCTCTTCCTCCCGAGGTATACTGCCCGTTCCATGATCTCGCCATCACGGTTGACAACTCCATTGTGTCCTCCTCCCAGAGCGCTAAGAACCTTGGCGTGATCCTGGACAACACCCTGTCGTTCTCACAGTAACATCAAGGCGGTGTCCCGTTCCTGTAGGTTCATGCTCTACAACATCCGCAGAGTGACCCTGCCTCACACAGGAAGCGGCGCAGGTCCTAATCCAGGCACTTGTCATCTCCCGTCTTGATTACTGCAACTCGCTGTATGGGCTCCCTGCCTGTGCCATTAAACCCCTACAACTCATCAGAGTGTATACCCGTCTGGTGTTCAACCTTCCCAAGTTCTCTCACGTCACCCCGCTCCTCCGCTCTCTCCACTGGCTTCCAGTTGAAGTGTATCCTACAATACCATGGTGCTTGCCTACGGAGCTGTGAGGGGAACGGCACCTCAGTACCTCCAGGCTCTGATCAGGCCCTACACCCAAACAAGGGCACTGCGTTCATCCACCTCTGGCCTGCTCGCCTATAGGAAGTACAGTTCCCGCAGCCCAGTCAAAACTGTTCGCTGCTATGGCCCCCAATGTGGAACAAACTCCCTCACGACGCCAGGACAGCGGAGTCAATCACCACCTTCCGGAGACACCTGAAACCCCACCTCTTCAAGGAATACCTAGGGTAGGGTAAGTAATCCTTCTCACCCCCCCCCCCCCTAAAAAGATTTAGATGCACTATTGTAAGTGGCTGTTCCACTGGATGTCATAAGGTGTATGCACCAATTTGTAAGTCGCTCTGGATAAGAGCGTCTGCTAAATGACTTAAATGTAATGTAAATGTATATCAGAATGTATACTACAGTATATCAGAGTGTATACTACAGTATATCAGAATGTATACTACGGTATATCAGAATGTATACTACAGTATATCAGTGTATACTACAGTATATCAGAGTGTATACTACAGTATATCAGAATGTATACTACAGTATATCAGAATGTATACTACAGTATATCAGAATGTATACTACAGTATAGCTGGATGTCCAACAGAATATGTCTCTCCTCCTACTCCAAGATGTAGGGCCCATCCCAAATGTCATGCTATTTCCCATAGGGCTCTGGTCAAAAGTAGTACACTATGGAGGGAATAGGTTTCCATTTGGTATGCGGCCCATAGCTTCTTGAACCCAACGTAGCGAGTTCAGGAGATCTGTGAAGGAGGGACAATCTTTCATTAGAGTGATACTGTACACTGCTGTGACCTCTCATAGGAGGTCGTCACCTGCTACCCTGTCTACAGCAGCTTTATGGATTATGATAATGCCTTGTGTCTATCTCACGACCCCTTAAGGCTTCAGGTTTCAAGTAAAACAATGTTTTAGTTGCATGTAGAACCCTCTGTGGAAAGGGTTCAAAATGGAACACAAAAGCATTCTACCTGGAATCAAAAGCATTCTACCTGGAATCAAAAGCATTCTACCTGAAATCAAAAGCATTCTACCTGGAATCAAAAGCATTCTGAAAACCCACAGGACGGTAGATCTCCAGGAAGAGGGTTGGGCTGTAAAACTTACAGGACAGTAGATCTCCAGGAAGAGGGTTGGACTGAAAACCTACAGGACAGTAGATCTCCAGGAAGAGACAGTAGATCTCCAAGAAGAGACAGTAGATCTCCAGGAAGAGACAGTAGATCTCCAGGAAGAGACAGTAGATCTCCAGGAAGAGACAGTAGATCTCCTAGAAGAGACAGTAAATCTCCAAGAAGAGACAGTAGATCTCCAGGAAGAGACAGTAGATCTCCAGGAAGAGACAGTAGATCTCCAGGAAGAGACAGTAGATCTCCAGGAAGAGACAGTAGATCTCCAGGAAGAGACAGTAGATCTCCTAGAAGAGACAGTAAATCTCCAAGAAGAGACAGTAGATCTCCAGGAAGAGACAGTAGATCTCCAAGAAGAGACAGTAGATCTCCAGGAAGAGACAGTAGATCTCCAGGAAGAGACAGTAGATCTCCAAGAAGAGACAGTAGATCTCCAGGAAGAGACAGTAGATCTCCAGGAAGAGACAGTAGATCTCCAAGAAGAGACAGTAGATCTCCAGGAAGAGACAGTAGATCTCCAGGAAGAGACAGTAGATCTCCAGGAAGAGACAGTAGATCTCCTAGAAGAGACAGTAAATCTCCAAGAAGAGACAGTAGATCTCCAGGAAGAGACAGTAGATCTCCAGGAAGAGACAGTAGATCTCCAAGAAGAGACAGTAGATCTCCAGGAAGAGACAGTAGATCTCCAGGAAGAGACAGTAGATCTCCAGGAAGAGACAGTAGATCTCCTAGAAGAGACAGTAAATCTCAAAGAAGAGACAGTAGATCTCCAGGAAGAGACAGTAGATCTCCAAGAAGAGACAGTAGATCTCCAGGAAGAGACAGTAGATCTCCAGGAAGAGACAGTAGATCTCCAAGAAGAGACAGTAGATCTCCAGGAAGAGACAGTAGATCTCCAAGAAGAGACAGTAGATCTCCAGGAAGAGACAGTAGATCTCCAAGAAGAGACAGTAGATCTCCAGGAAGAGGGTTGGACAGCCCTGCCCTATATAATACACTGCTGTTGCCCAGGGCTCCTTATGGTACAGACTTCATCTGAAATGGACCATTAGAGCCCTGCTCGATAGCAGTGCTTGGGTAAAGGCTCTGAGTGGCTCTGCTTGGATAAAACCTCCCGGTCATGTCGATTCTTTTATTATATTCGTTTCTCTGTTCTCGTGGAAGACCAGGGACATTGGGATAGGCCTCTGTTGAAGGAATTCTAAATTCCTCTGTTTTTAATTCCCAATCAAAATTAAACACTCGGTCAATGCATTAAGGGTTTGTAAGACCCTTATTTTTATAAGAATGGACAGAGCCCCGGTCTTAAAAGTCAGGTAACAGTGTTTAATTCAAGAGAGTACTGCCTTCATACACATTTTACCACAGGTTATAAACTGAAAATGACGTCAGCGTTTTCTAAATGTTCCGTCTCTTCTTGACACTGGTAGAAAGGCCCTATAGTTCTCAAGCCTTCCCTCCTCGCCTAGAGCCAAGGTCAGTCAGTGTAGATCAGCATTCTAGACAGTCTGGAGATAGTCCTTCCCTGCCATCTGGAGATAGTTCATTCATTTGTACAAAGGAACAGACCGTCATTGTTCTAACTTTTGCCCACGTTCACACACCTCCGTTCCAGTACCAAGGATGTGTCTCAAGCCTTCCCACATCCGTCTCCCTACCAATTTAATATAATTTACGAGTCAAGGTTTTCTTGTGTAGATAACCATTCTAGCCAGTCTGATTCACTTGTACCAATGAACAGTCATTGTTACTAAACTCTTGACAACATTCCCTTCAGTACTGGGATCAGATAAGAAAATTCATACATATACAGTAACATTTAGTATTTTGATTAGTACATATACAGTACCATAATTGTATTCTGAATAGTACATCCTGATTGAAATGTATACATAATTAGTCATTATAGATAAACATTCCCTTAACAGCCTCCTCTAACCCGACATTTCCCGAACTCAGTCCCCGGGACCTGAACGGTTGAACGTTTTGGGATGTTGCCTAAACACTTGTAACGGTCATCGGTGGAAGACGGTGAGGACCAAAGAGCAGCGTGGGTAAGTGTTCATATCTTTTAATTAAGTAATAGAACGCTTGAACAAAACAATAAACGACCAACGAACAGTCCCCGTAAAGGTGAATGACAAAAAAAAACTAAACTAAACAGGAAAATAATCATCCACAACTCAAAAGTGAAACCAGGCTACCTAAGGATGGTTCTCAATCAGGGACAACCAGGCTACCTAAGGATGGTTCTCAATCAGGGACAACCAGGCTACCTAAGGATGGTTCTCAATCAGGGACAACCAGGCTACCTAAGGATGGTTCTCAATCAGGGACAACCAGGCTACCTAAGGATGGTTCTCAATCAGGGACAACCAGGCTACCTAAGGATGGTTCTCAATCAGGGACAACCAGGCTACCTAAGGATGGTTCTCAATCAGGGACAACCAGGCTACCTAAGGATGGTTCTCAATCAGGGACAACCAGGCTACCTAAGGATGGTTCTCAATCAGGGACAACCAGGCTACCTAAGGATGGTTCTCAATCAGGGACAACCAGGCTACCTAAGGATGGTTCTCAATCAGGGACAACCAGGCTACCTAAGGATGGTTCTCAATCAGGGACAACCAGGCTACCTAAGGATGGTTCTCAATCAGGGACAACCAGGCTACCTAAGGATGGTTCTCAATCAGGGACAACCAGGCTACCTAAGGATGGTTCTCAATCAGGGACAACCAGGCTACCTAAGGATGGTTCTCAATCAGGGACAACCAGGCTACCTAAGGATGGTTCTCAATCAGGGACAACCAGGCTACCTAAGGATGGTTCTCAATCAGGGACAACCAGGCTACCTAAGGATGGTTCTCAATCAGGGACAACCAGGCTACCTAAGGATGGTTCTCAATCAGGGACAACCAGGCTACCTAAGGATGGTTCTCAATCAGGGACAACCAGGCTACCTAAGGATGGTTCTCAATCAGGGACAACCAGGCTACCTAAGGATGGTTCTCAATCAGGGACAACCAGGCTACCTAAGGATGGTTCTCAATCAGGGACAACCAGGCTACCTAAGGATGGTTCTCAATCAGGGACAACCAGGCTACCTAAGGATGGTTCTCAATCAGGGACAACCAGGCTACCTAAGGATGGTTCTCAATCAGGGACAACCAGGCTACCTAAGGATGGTTCTCAATCAGGGACAACCAGGCTACCTAAGGATGGTTCTCAATCAGGGACAACCAGGCTACCTAAGGATGGTTCTCAATCAGGGACAACCAGGCTACCTAAGGATGGTTCTCAATCAGGGACAACCAGGCTACCTAAGGATGGTTCTCAATCAGGGACAACCAGGCTACCTAAGGATGGTTCTCAATCAGGGACAACCAGGCTACCTAAGGATGGTTCTCAATCAGGGACAACCAGGCTACCTAAGGATGGTTCTCAATCAGGGACAACCAGGCTACCTAAGGATGGTTCTCAATCAGGGACAACCAGGCTACCTAAGGATGGTTCTCAATCAGGGACAACCAGGCTACCTAAGGATGGTTCTCAATCAGGGACAACCAGGCTACCTAAGGATGGTTCTCAATCAGGGACAACCAGGCTACCTAAGGATGGTTCTCAATCAGGGACAACCAGGCTACCTAAGGATGGTTCTCAATCAGGGACAACCAGGCTACCTAAGGATGGTTCTCAATCAGGGACAACCAGGCTACCTAAGGATGGTTCTCAATCAGGGACAACCAGGCTACCTAAGGATGGTTCTCAATCAGGGACAACCAGGCTACCTAAGGATGGTTCTCAATCAGGGACAACCAGGCTACCTAAGGATGGTTCTCAATCAGGGACAACCAGGCTACCTAAGGATGGTTCTCAATCAGGGACAACGATAAACAGCTGCCTCTGATTGAGAACCATACCAGGCCGAAACACAGAAATCCCAAATCATAGATAAAAGGAACATAGACAACCCACCCAACTCACGCCCTGACCAAACTAAAACAAAGACATAACAAAAGAACTAAGGTCAGAATGTGACAACACAACACAGCTGATTCAGATGATGAAAACTTGATGAGTAGTTGATTTTTTTTTGGGGGGGGGTCAGCTGTGGAGTGCAGCCCTCGAGGTCCCCGGGACCAAGTTTGAGAACCCCTGTACTGAACGGTCTCTCTCTGAGCTCGGACAGATAACTACATGACTTGATGTATTCCCTTCAGTGTGTCCTGTAGTCAGTTTCCCCTCTGGTCAAGCACCAGGTCTGGAGATATAGAAATGGTGTGTCCTGTAGTCAGTTTCCTCTCTGGCCAAGCACCAGGTCTGGAGGAATAGAAATGGCGTGTCCTGTAGTCAGTTTCCCCTCTGGTCAAGCACCAGGTCTGGAGATATAGATATGGGGTGTCCTGTAGTCAGTTTCCCCTCTGGTCAAGCACCAGTCTGGAGATATAGAAATGGTGTGTCCTGTAGTCAGTTTCCTCTCTGGCCAAGCACCAGGTCTGGAGGAATAGAAATGGCGTGTCCTGTAGTCAGTTTCCCCTCTGGTCAAGCACCAGTCTGGAGATATAGAAATGGTGTGTCCTGTAGTCAGTTTCCCCTCTGGCCAAGCACCAGTCTGGAGATATAGAAATGGGGTGTCCTGTAGTCAGTTTCCCCTCTGGTCAAGCACCAGGTCTGGAGATATAGAAATGGCGTGTCCTGTAGTCAGTTTCCCCTCTGGTCAAGCACCAGGTCTGGAGATATAGAAATGGTGTGTCCTGTAGTCAGTTTCCCCTCTGGCCAAGCACCAGGTCTGGAGATATAGAAATGGTGTGTCCTGTAGTCAGTTTCCCCTCTGGCCAAGCACCAGGTCTGGAGATATAGAAATGGTGTGTCCTGTAGTCAGTTTCCCCTCTGGCCAAGCACCAGGTCTGGAGATATAGAAATGGTGTGTCCTGTAGTCAGTTTCCCCTCAGGCCAAGCACCAGGTCTGGAGGAATAGAAATGGGGTGTCCTGTAGTCAGTTTCCCCTCTGGTCAAGCACCAGTCTGGAGATATAGAAATGGCGTGTCCTGTAGTCAGTTTCCCCTCTGGCCAAGCACCAGGTCTGGAGATATAGAAATGGCGTGTCCTGTAGTCAGTTTCCCCTCTGGTCAAGCACCAGGTCTGGAGATATAGAAATGGTGTGTCCTGTAGTCAGTTTCCCCTCTGGCCAAGCACCAGGTCTGGAGATATAGAAATGGTGTGTCCTGTAGTCAGTTTCCCCTCTGGCCAAGCACCAGGTCTGGAGATATAGAAATGGTGTGTCCTGTAGTCAGTTTCCCCTCAGGCCAAGCACCAGGTCTGGAGATATAGAAATGGTGTGTCCTGTAGTCAGTTTCCCCTCAGGCCAAGCACCAGGTCTGGAGATATAGAAATGGTGTGTCCTGTAGTCAGTTTCCCCACAGGCCAAGCACCAGGTCTGGAGATATAGAAATGGGGTGTCCTGTAGTCAGTTTCCCCTCTGGCCAAGCACCAGGTCTGGAGATATAGAAATGGTGTGTCCTGTAGTCAGTTTCCCCTCTGGCCAAGCACCAGGTCTGGAGATATAGAAATGGTGTGTCCTGTAGTCAGTTTCCCCTCAGGCCAAGCACCAGGTCTGGAGGAATAGAAATGGGGTGTCCTGTAGTCAGTTTCCCCTCAGGCCAAGCACCAGGTCTGGAGATATAGAAATGGGGTGTCCTGTAGTCAGTTTCCCCTCTGGCCAAGCACCAGGTCTGGAGATATAGAAATGGCGTGTCCTGTAGTCAGTTTCCCCTCTGGCCAAGCACCAGGTCTGGAGATATAGAAATGGGTGTCCTGTAGTCAGTTTCCCCTCTGGTCAAGCACCAGGTCTGGAGATATAGAAATGGTGTGTCCTGTAGTCAGTTTCCCCTCTGGCCAAGCACCAGGTCTGGAGATATAGAAATGGTGTGTCCTGTAGTCAGTTTCCCCTCTGGCCAAGCACCAGGTCTGGAGATATAGAAATGGTGTGTCCTGTAGTCAGTTTCCCCTCAGGCCAAGCACCAGGTCTGGAGATATAGAAATGGGGTGTCCTGTAGTCAGTTTCCCCTCTGGCCAAGCACCAGGTCTGGAGGAATAGAAATGGGGTGTCCTGTAGTCAGTTTCCCCTCTGGCCAAGCACCAGGTCTGGAGATATAGAAATGGCGTGTCCTGTAGTCAGTTTCCCCTCTGGTCAAGCACCAGGTCTGGAGATATAGAAATGGTGTGTCCTGTAGTCAGTTTCCCCTCTGGCCAAGCACCAGGTCTGGAGATATAGAAATGGTGTGTCCTGTAGTCAGTTTCCCCTCTGGCCAAGCACCAGGTCTGGAGATATAGAAATGGTGTGTCCTGTAGTCAGTTTCCCCTCAGGCCAAGCACCAGGTCTGGAGATATAGAAATGGTGTGTCCTGTAGTCAGTTTCCCCTCAGGCCAAGCACCAGGTCTGGAGATATAGAAATGGTGTGTCCTGTAGTCAGTTTCCCCTGGCCAAGCACCAGGTCTGGAGGAATAGAAATGGGGTGTCCTGTAGTCAGTTTCCCCTCAGGCCAAGCACCAGGTCTGGAGATATAGAAATGGGGTGTCCTGTAGTCAGTTTCCCCTCTGGCCAAGCACCAGGTCTGGAGGAATAGAAATGGGGTGTCCTGTAGTCAGTTTCCCCTCTGGCAAAGCACCAGGTCTGGAGGAATAGAAATGGGGTGTCCTGTAGTCAGTTTCCCCTCTGGTCAAGCACCAGTCTGGAGATATAGAAATGGCGTGTCCTGTAGTCAGTTTCCCCTCTGGCCAAGCACCAGGTCTGGAGATATAGAAATGGCGTGTCCTGTAGTCAGTTTCCCCTCTGGTCAAGCACCAGGTCTGGAGATATAGAAATGGTGTGTCCTGTAGTCAGTTTCCCCTCTGGCCAAGCACCAGGTCTGGAGATATAGAAATGGTGTGTCCTGTAGTCAGTTTCCCCTCTGGCCAAGCACCAGGTCTGGAGATATAGAAATGGTGTGTCCTGTAGTCAGTTTCCCCTCAGGCCAAGCACCAGGTCTGGAGATATAGAAATGGTGTGTCCTGTAGTCAGTTTCCCCTCAGGCCAAGCACCAGGTCTGGAGATATAGAAATGGTGTGTCCTGTAGTCAGTTTCCCCTCAGGCCAAGCACCAGGTCTGGAGGAATAGAAATGGGGTGTCCTGTAGTCAGTTTCCCCTGAGGCCAAGCACCAGGTCTGGAGATATAGAAATGTTGTGTCCTGTAGTCAGTTTCCCCACAGGCCAAGCACCAGGTCTGGAGATATAGAAATGGTGTGTCCTGTAGTCAGTTTCCCCTCTGGCCAAGCACCAGGTCTGGAGATATAGAAATGGTGTCTCCTGTAGTCAGTTTCCCCTCTGGCCAAGCACCAGGTCTGGAGATATAGAAATGGTGTGTCCTGTAGTCAGTTTCCCCTCTGGCCAAGCACCAGGTCTGGAGATATAGAAATGGTGTCTCCTGTAGTCAGTTTCCCCTCTGGCCAAGCACCAGGTCTGGAGATATAGAAATGGTGTCTCCTGTAGTCAGTTTCCCCT
This sequence comes from Oncorhynchus keta, assembly GCF_023373465.1. Classification (NCBI taxonomy): domain Eukaryota; kingdom Metazoa; phylum Chordata; class Actinopteri; order Salmoniformes; family Salmonidae; genus Oncorhynchus; species Oncorhynchus keta. The sequence goes on along the minus strand of NW_026277305.1, from coordinate 97,059 downwards.
CAGGCCAAGCACCAGGTCTGGAGATATAGAAATGGCGTGTCCTGTAGTCAGTTTCCCCTCTGGCCAAGCACCAGTCTGGAGATATAGAAATGGCGTGTCCTGTAGTCAGTTTCCCCTCTGGCCAAGCACCAGGTAAGGAGATATAGAAATGGCGTGTCCTGTAGTCAGTTTCCCCTCAGGCCAAGCACCAGGTCTGGAGATATAGAAATGGCGTGTCCTGTAGTCAGTTTCCCCTCTGGCCAAGCACCAGGTCTGGAGATATAGAAATGGTGTGTCCTGTAGTCAGTTTCCCCTCTGGCCAAGCACCAGGTCTGGAGATATAGAAATGGCGTGTCCTGTAGTCAGTTTCCCCTCTGGCCAAGCACCAGGTCTGGAGATATAGAAATGGTGTGTCCTGTAGTCAGTTTCCCCTCTGGCCAAGCACCAGGTCTGGAGGAATAGAAATGGGGTGTCCTGTAGTCATTTTCCCCTCTGGCCAAGCACCAGGTCTGGAGATATAGAAATGGCGTGTCCTGTAGTCAGTTTCCTCTCTGGCCAAGCACCAGGTCTGGAGATATAGAAATGGCGTGTCCTGTAGTCAGTTTCCCCTCTGGCCAAGCACCAGTCTGGAGATATAGAAATGGTGTGTCCTGTAGTCAGTTTCCTCTCTGGCCAAGCACCAGGTCTGGAGATATAGAAATGGTGTGTCCTGTAGTCAGTTTCCTCTCTGGCCAAGCATCAGGTCTGGAGGAATAGAAATGGCGTGTCCTGTAGTCAGTTTCCCCTCTGGCCAAGCACCAGGTCTGGAGATATAGAAATGACAGAGGCATACAGATAGTAGCCAGGCAGTCCACTACTACCCTATTGGCCCTGGTCAAAAGTAGTGCACTATATAGGGGATATTGCGTGATTTAGGACGCACTTTTCAGTCAGTTGGCTACCCAGATCTCATTTGGACCCAAACAGGACTATCAGAGACAACATGGGACATTTACACTAATGGAGAAATGATTATGACATGAATTAAATTTTATAATGTTTACCTCTACTAAAATATTAAACTCAGACATTACATTTGTCAGCCTCCTTTGAGAGAAACATTTCAACAGTGCAGTTAAAGTGTCAAAATGAAGCCAATGTATTTTATTACTATAGGAGAGTTTGATTATATAGAGCCTGCTATTAATATATTATATAGAGCCTGGTATTACTATATTATATAGAGCCTGGTATTAATATATTATATAGAGACTGGTATTAATATATTATATAGAGACTGGTATTAATATATTATATAGAGACTGGTATTAATATATTATATAGAGCCTGGTATTAATATATTATATAGAGCCTGGTATTAATATATTATATAGAGACTGGTATTAATATATTATATAGAGACTGGTATTAATATATTATATAGAGACTGGTATTAATATATTATATAGAGCCTGGTATTAATATATTATATAGAGCCTGGTATTAATATATTATATAGAGCCTGGTATTAATATATTATATAGAGCCTGGTATTAATATATTATATAGATCCCCGTATTAATATATTATATAGAGACTGGTATTAATATATTATATAGAGACTGGTATTAATATATTATATAGAGACTGGTATTAATATATTATATAGAGCCTGGTATTACTATATTATATAGAGCCTGGTATTAATATAGTATATAGAGCCTGGTATTAATATATTATATAGAGACTGGTATTAATATATTATATAGAGCCTGGTATTAATATATTATATAGAGCCTGGTATTAATATATTATATAGAGCCTGGTATTAATATATTATATAGAGCCTGGTATTAATATATTATATAGAGCCTGGTATTAATATATTATATAGAGACTGGTATTAATATATTATATAGAGACTGGTATTAATATAGAGCCTGGTATTAATATATTATATAGAGCCTGGTATTAATATATTATATAGAGCCTGGTATTAATATATTATATAGAGCCTGGTATTAATATATTATATAGAGACTGGTATTAATATATTATATAGAGCCCCGTATTAATATATTATATAGAGCCTGGTATTAATATATTATATAGAGCCTGGTATTAATATATTATATAGAGCCTGGTATTAATATATTATATAGAGCCCCGTATTAATATATTATATAGAGCCTGGTATTAATATATTATATAGAGACTGGTATTAATATATTATATAGAGCCTGGTATTAATATATTATATAGAGACTGGTATTAATATGTTATATAGAGCCCCGTATTAATATATTATATAGAGCCTGGTATTAATATATTATATAGAGACCGGTATTAATCTATAATAATGTTTTATAGAGCCTGGTATTAATCTATAATAATGTTATATAGAGCCTGGTATTAATCTATAATAATATTATATAGAGCCTGGTATTAATATATTATATAGAGACTGGTATTAATCTTTAATAATGTTATATAGAGCCTGGTATTAATCTATAATAATGTTATATAGAGCCTGGTATTAATATATTATATAGAGACTGGTATTAATCTATAATAATGTTATATAGAGCCTGGTATTAATATATTATATAGAGACCGGTATTTATATATTATATAGAGACTGGTATTAATATATTATATAGAGACTGGTATTAATCTATAATAATATTATATAGAGCCTGGTATTAATATATTATATAGAGCCTCGTATTAATCTATAATAATATTATATAGAGCCTCGTATTAATATATTATATAGAGACTGGTATTAATCTTTAATAATGTTATATAGAGACTGGTATTAATATATAATTATATTATATAGAGCCTGGTATTCATCTATAATTATATTATATAGAGCCTGGTATTCATCTATAATAATATTATATAGAGCCTGGTATTCATCTATAATTATATTATATAGAGCCTGGTATTAATCTATAATAATATTATCTAGAGCCTGGTATTAATATATAATTCTATTGTATTGAGCCTCGGGACATTCTTGATATGTGAGTCAGCAAAAACATCCTGTCTGCGTTCAAAATGGAACCCTATTCCCTATATACTGTAGTTCACTACGCCCCTATAGGCCCTGGTCTAATGCAGTGCACTATGTAGGGAATAGGATGCCGTTTGTGATACAGCCACCAGCTGATTCACATTCAGTTGTGTCCTTGCTGAATTAACACATGAATACTCAGCTTGTTTGACGCCAGCAGCACAGCCAACTACAATCTCTTCTTAGTTCATTACCAACTTCACTCATTTAATTTGAGATGTAAATATACCGGACACATTTTGGAGGGTTTTAATTAGTTACTGATGCTTATTTCATTTAATGCAAAACAGTACATTTCCCTGAAGGGTTTTCAGAAGTGCATGTGACTTTGCCAAATACTCACAGATCAGATCTGTGTCATCCAAAACAGGACTTCCAGTACAGAGTGACCTCTCTCTATAGACCTCCAGTACAGAGTGACCTCTCTCTATAGACCTCCAGTACAGTACTTAATACAGAGTGACCTCTCTCTATAGACCTCCTGTACAGTACTTAATACAGCGTGACCTCTCTCTATAGACCTCCAGTACAGTACTTAATACAGCGTGACCTCTCTCTATAGACCTCCAGTCTGGTCTGGATAGAGTGACTCTCTCTATAGACCTCCAGTACAGTACTTAATACAGAGTGACCTCTCTCTATAGACCTCCAGTACAGTACTTAATACAGAGTGACCTCTCTCTATAGACCTCCAGTACAGTACTTAATACAGAGTGACCTCTCTCTATAGACCTCCAGTACAGTACTTAATACAGAGTGACCTCTCTCTATAGACCTCCAGTACAGTACTGGATACAGAGTGACCTCTCTCTATAGACCTCCAGTACAGTACTTAATACAGAGTGACCTCTCTCTATAGACCTCCAGTCTGGTCTGGATAGAGTGACCTCTCTCTATAGACCTCCAGTACAGTACTTAATACAGAGTGACCTCTCTCTATAGACCTCCAGTCTGGTCTGGATAGAGTGACCTCTCTCTATAGACCTCCGGTCTGGTCTGGATAGAGTGACCTCTCTCTATAGACCTCCAGTCTGGTCTGCCCTCTCTCTATAGACCTCCAGTCTGGTCTGGATAGTGTGACCTCTCTCTATAGACCTCCAGTACAGTACTTAATACAGCGTGACCTCTCTCTATAGACCTCCAGTCTGGTCTGGATAGAGTGACCTCTCTCTATAGACCTCCAGTCTGGTCTGGATAGAGTGACTCTATAGACCTCCAGTCTGGTCTGGATAGAGTGACTCTCTCTATAGACCTCCAGGTCTGGTCTGGAAAGAGTGACTCTATAGACCTCCAGTCTGGTCTGGATAGAGTGACCTCTCTCTATAGACCTCCGGTCTGGTCTGGATAGAGTGACTCTCTCTATAGACCTCCAGTCTGGTCTGGATAGAGTGACTCTCTCTATAGACCTCCGGTCTGGTCTGGATAGAGTGACTCTCTCTATAGACCTCCAGTCTGGTCTGGATAGAGTGACCTCTCTCTATAGACCTCCGGTCTGGTCTGGATAGAGTGACTCTCTCTATAGACCTCCGGTCTGGTCTGGATAGAGTGACCTCTCTCTATAGACCTCCGGTCTGGTCTGGATAGAGTGACTCTCTCTCTATAGACCTCCAGTCTGGTCTGGATCTCTCTATAGACCTCCAGTCTGGTCTGGATAGAGTCACTCTCTCTATAGACCTCCAGTCTGGTTACATGACTGTTCTCTCTGCTGTCAGGTTACATACTGTTCCCTCTGCTGTCAGGTTACATACTGTTCCCTCTGCTGTCAGGTTACATACTGTTCCCTCTGCTGTCAGGTTACATACTGGTCCCTCTGCTGTCAGGTTACATACTGTTCCCTCTGCTGTCAGGTTACATACTGTTCCCTCTGCTGTCAGGTTACATACTGTTCCCTCTGCTGTCAGGTTACCCTCTGCTGTACTGTTCCCTCTGCTGTCAGGTTACATACTGTTCCCTCTGCTGTCAGGTTACATACTGTTCCCTCTGCTATCAGGTTACATACTGTTCCTCTGCTGTCAGGTTACATAAGGGTTCCTCTGCTGTCAGGTTACATACTGTTCCCTCTGCTGTCAGGTTACATACTGTTTCCTCTGCTGTCAGGTTACATACTGTTTCCTCTGCTGTCAGGTTACATACTGTTCCCTCTGCTGTCAGGTTACATACTGTTTCCTCTGCTGTCAGGTTACATACTGTTCCCTCTGCTGTCAGGTTACATACTGTTCTCTCTGCTGTCAGGTTACATACTGTTCCCTCTGCTGTCAGGTTACATAAGGGTTCCTCTGCTGTCAGGTTATATACTGTTCCCTCTGCTGTCAGGTTACATACTGTTCCCTCTGCTGTCAGGTTACATAAGGGTTCCTCTGCTGTCAGGTTATATACTGTTCCCTCTGCTGTCAGGTTACATAAGGTTCCTCTGCTGTCAGGTTACATACTGTTTCCTCTGCTGTCAGGTTACATACTGTTCCCTCTGCTGTCAGGTTACATACTGTTCCCTCTGCTGTCAGGTTACATACTGTTCCCTCTGCTGTCAGGTTACATACTGTTCCCTCTGCTGTCAGGTTACATACTGTTCCTCTGCTGTCAGGTTACATACTGTTCCCTCTGCTGTCAGGTTACATACTGTTCCCTCTGCTGTCAGGTTACATACTGTTCCCTCTGCTGTCAGGTTACATACTGTTCCCTCTGCTGTCAGGTTACATACTGTTCCCTCTGCTATCAGGTTACATACTGTTCCCTCTGCTATCAGGTTACATACTGTTCTCTCTGCTGTCAGGTTACATACTGTTCCCTCTGCTGTCAGGTTACATAAGGGTTCCTCTGCTGTCAGGTTACATACTGTTCCCTCTGCTGTCAGGTTACATACTGTTCCCTCTGCTGTCAGGTTACATACTGTTCCCTCTGCTGTCAGGTTACATACTGTTCCCTCTGCTGTCAGGTTACATACTGTTCCCTCTGCTGTCAGGTTACATACTGTTCCCTCTGCTGTCAGGTTACATACTGTTTCCTCTGCTGTCAGGTTACATACTGTTTCCTCTGCTGTCAGGTTACATACTGTTTCCTCTGCTGTCAGGTTACATACTGTTCCTCTGCTGTCAGGTTACATACTGTTCCCTCTGCTGTCAGGTTACATACTGTTCCCTCTGCTGTCAGGTTACATACTGTTTCCTCTGCTGTCAGGTTACATACTGTTCCCTCTGCTGTCAGGTTACATACTGTTCCCTCTGCTGTCAGGTTACATACTGTTCCCTCTGCTGTCAGGTTACATACTGTTTCCTCTGCTGTCAGGTTACATACTGTTCCCTCTGCTGTCAGGTTACATACTGTTCCCTCTGCTGTCAGGTTACATACTGTTCCCTCTGCTGTCAGGTTACATACTGTTCCCTCTGCTGTCAGGTTACATACTGTTTCCTCTGCTGTCAGGTTACATACTGTTCCCTCTGCTGTCAGGTTACATACTGTTCCCTCTGCTGTCAGGTTACATACTGTTCCCTCTGCTGTCAGGTTACATACTGTTCCCTCTGCTGTCAGGTTACATACTGTTCCTCTGCTGTCAGGTTACATACTGTTTCCTCTGCTGTCAGGTTACATACTGTTCCCTCTGCTGTCAGGTTACATACTGTTCCTCTGCTGTCAGGTTACATACTGTTCCCTCTGCTGTCAGGTTACATACTGTTTCCTCTGCTGTCAGGTTACATACTGTTCCCTCTGCTGTCAGGTTACATACTGTTCCCTCTGCTGTCAGGTTACATACTGTTCCCTCTGCTGTCAGGTTACATACTGTTCCTCTGCTGTCAGGTTACATACTGTTCCCTCTGCTGTCAGGTTACATACTGTTCCCTCTGCTGTCAGGTTACATACTGTTCCCTCTGCTGTCAGGTTACATACTGTTCCCTCTGCTGTCAGGTTACATACTGTTCCCTCTGCTGTCAGGTTACATACTGTTTCCTCTGCTGTCAGGTTACATACTGTTCCCTCTGCTGTCAGGTTACATACTGTTCCCTCTGCTGTCAGGTTACATACTGTTCCCTCTGCTGTCAGGTTACATACTGTTCCCTCTGCTGTCAGGTTACATACTGTTTCCTCTGCTGTCAGGTTACATACTGTTCCCTCTGCTGTCAGGTTACATACTGTTCCCTCTGCTGTCAGGTTACATACTGTTCCCTCTGCTGTCAGGTTACATACTGTTCCCTCTGCTGTCAGGTTACATACTGTTCCCTCTGCTGTCAGGTTACATACTGTTCCCTCTGCTGTCAGGTTACATACTGTTTCCTCTGTTGTCAGGTTATATAAGGGTTCCTCTGCTGTCAGGTTACATACTGTTCCCTCTGCTGTCAGGTTACATACTGTTCTCTCTGCTGTCAGGTTACATACTGTTCCCTCTGCTGTCAGGTTACATACTGTTCCCTGCTGTCAGGTTACATACTGTTCCTCTGCTGTCAGGTTACATACTGTTCCCTCTGCTGTCAGGTTACATACTGTTCCTCTGCTGTCAGGTTACATACTGTTCCCTCTGCTGTCAGGTTACATACTGTTTCCTCTGCTGTCAGGTTACATACTGTTCCCTCTGCTGTCAGGTTACATACTGTTCCCTCTGCTGTCAGGTTACATACTGTTTCCTCTGCTGTCAGGTTACATACTGTTCCCTCTGCTGTCAGGTTACATACTGTTCCCTCTGCTGTCAGGTTACATACTGTTCCCTCTGCTGTCAGGTTACATACTGTTTCCTCTGCTGTCAGGTTACATACTGTTCCCTCTGCTGTCAGGTTACATACTGTTCCCTCTGCTGTCAGGTTACATACTGTTCCCTCTGCTGTCAGGTTACATACTGTTCCCTCTGCTGTCAGGTTACATACTGTTCCCTCTGCTGTCAGGTTACATACTGTTCCCTCTGCTGTCAGGTTACATACTGTTCCCTCTGCTGTCAGGTTACATACTGTTCCTCTGCTGTCAGGTTACATAAGGGTTCCTCTGCTGTCAGGTTACATACTGTTCCCTCTGCTGTCAGGTTACATACTGTTCCTCTGCTGTCAGGTTACATACTGTTCCCTCTGCTGTCAGGTTACATACTGTTCCCTCTGCTGTCAGGTTACATACTGTTCCCTCTGCTGTCAGGTTACATACTGTTCCCTCTGCTGTCAGGTTACATACTGTTCCCTCTGCTGTCAGGTTACATACTGTTCCTCTGCTGTCAGGTTACATACTGTTCCCTCTGCTGTCAGGTTACATACTGTTCCCTCTGCTGTCAGGTTACATACTGTTCCCTCTGCTGTCAGGTTACATACTGTTCCCTCTGCTGTCAGGTTACATACTGTTCCCTCTGCTGTCAGGTTACATAATGTTCCCTCTGCTGTCAGGTTACATACTGTTCCTCTGCTGTCAGGTTACATACTGTTCCCTCTGCTGTCAGGTTACATACTGTTTCCTCTGCTGTCAGGTTACATACTGTTCCCTCTGCTGTCAGGTTACATACTGTTCCCTCTGCTGTCAGGTTACATACTGTTCCCTCTGCTGTCTGCTGTCAGGTTACATACTGTTCCCTCTGCTGTCAGGTTACATACTGTTCCCTCTGCTGTCAGGTTACATACTGTTTCCTCTGCTGTCAGGTTACATACTGTTTCCTCTGCTGTCAGGTTACATACTGTTCCCTCTGCTGTCAGGTTACATACTGTTCCCTCTGCTGTCAGGTTATATACTGGTTCCTCTGCTGTCAGGTTACATACTGGTTCCTCTGCTGTCAGGTTACATACTGTTCCCTCTGCTGTCAGGTTACATACTGGTCCCTCTGCTGTCAGGTTACATACTGTTCCCTCTGCTGTCAGGTTACATACTGTTTCCTCTGCTGTCAGGTTACATACTGTTCCCTCTGCTGTCAGGTTACATACTGTTCCCTCTGCTGTCAGGTTACATACTGTTCCCTCTGCTGTCAGGTTCCATACTGTTCCTCTGCTGTCAGGTTACATACTGTTCCCTCTGCTGTCAGGTTACATACTGTTCCCTCTGCTGTCAGGTTACATACTGTTCCCTCTGCTGTCAGGTTACATACTGTTCCCTCTGCTGTCAGGTTACATACTGTTCCCTCTGCTGTCAGGTTACATACTGTTTCCTCTGCTGTCAGGTTACATACTGTTCCCTCTGCTGTCAGGTTACATACTGTTCCCTCTGCTGTCAGGTTACATACTGTTCCCTCTGCTGTCAGGTTACATACTGTTCCTCTGCTGTCAGGTTACATACTGTTCCCTCTGCTGTCAGGTTACATACTGTTCCCTCTGCTGTCAGGTTACATAAGGTTCCTCTGCTGTCAGGTTACATACTGTTCCCTCTGCTGTCAGGTTACATACTGTTCCCTCTGCTGTCAGGTTACATACTGTTCCCTCTGCTGTCAGGTTACATACTGTTCCTCTGCTGTCAGGTTACATACTGTTCCCTCTGCTGTCAGGTTACATACTGTTCCCTCTGCTGTCAGGTTACATACTGTTCCCTCTGCTGTCAGGTTACATACTGTTCCCTCTGCTGTCAGGTTACATACTGTTCCCTCTGCTGTCAGGTTACATAGGGTTCCTCTGCTGTCAGGTTACATACTGTTCCTCTGCTGTCAGGTTACATACTGTTCCCTCTGCTGTCAGGTTACATACTGTTCTCTCTGCTGTCAGGTTACATACTGTTCCCTCTGCTGTCAGGTTACATACTGTTCCCTCTGCTGTCAGGTTACATACTGTTTCCTCTGCTGTCAGGTTACATACTGTTCTCTCTGCTGTCAGGTTACATACTGTTCCCTCTGCTGTCAGGTTACATACTGTTTCCTCTGCTGTCAGGTTACATAAGGGTTCCTCTGCTGTCAGGTTACATACTGTTCCCTCTGCTGTCAGGTTACATACTGTTCCCTCTGCTGTCAGGTTACATACTGTTCCCTCTGCTGTCAGGTTACATACTGTTCCTCTGCTGTCAGGTTACATACTGTTTCCTCTGCTGTCAGGTTACATACTGTTCCCTCTGCTGTCAGGTTACATACTGTTTCCTCTGCTGTCAGGTTACATACTGTTCCCTCTGCTGTCAGGTTACATACTGTTCCCTCTGCTGTCAGGTTACATACTGTTTCCTCTGCTGTCAGGTTACATACTGTTCCCTCTGCTGTCAGGTTACATACTGTTCCCTCTGCTGTCAGGTTACATACTGTTCCCTCTGCTGTCAGGTTACATACTGTTCCCTCTGCTGTCAGGTTACATACTGTTCCCTCTGCTGTCAGGTTACATACTGTTCCCTCTGCTGTCAGGTTACATACTGTTTCCTCTGCTGTCAGGTTATATAAGGGTTCCTCTGCTGTCAGGTTACATACTGTTCCCTCTGCTGTCAGGTTACATACTGTTCTCTCTGCTGTCAGGTTACATACTGTTCCCTCTGCTGTCAGGTTACATACTGTTCTCTCTGCTGTCAGGTTACATAAGGGTTCCTCTGCTGTCAGGTTACATACTGTTCCCTCTGCTGTCAGGTTACATAAGGGTTCCTCTGCTGTCAGGTTACATACTGTTCCCTCTGCTGTCAGGTTACATACTGTTCCCTCTGCTGTCAGGTTACATACTGTTTCCTCTGCTGTCAGGTTACATACTGTTTCCTCTGCTGTCAGGTTACATACTGTTTCCTCTGCTGTCAGGTTACATACTGTTCCCTCTGCTGTCAGGTTACATACTGTTCCCTCTGCTGTCAGGTTACATACTGTTTCCTCTGCTGTCAGGTTACATACTGTTCCCTCTGCTGACAGGTTACATACTGTTCCCTCTGCTGTCAGGTTACATACTGGTTCCTCTGCTGTCAGGTTATATACTGTTCCCTCTGCTGTCAGGTTACATACTGTTCCCTCTGCTGTCAGGTTACATACTGTTCCCTCTGCTGTCAGGTTACATACTGTTCCCTCTGCTGTCAGGTTACATACTGTTCCCTCTGCTGTCAGGTTACATACTGTTCCCTGTGCTGTCAGGTTACATACTGTTCCCTCTGCTGTCAGGTTACATACTGTTCCCTCTGCTGTCAGGTTACATACTGTTCCCTCTGCTGCCAGGTTACATACTGTTCCCTCTGCTGTCAGGTTACATACTGTTCCCTCTGCTGTCAGGTTACATACTGTTCCCTCTGCTGTCAGGTTACATACTGTTCCCTCTGCTGTCAGGTTACATACTGTTTCCTCTGCTGTCAGGTTACATAAGGGTTCCTCTGCTGTCAGGTTACATACTGTTCCTCTGCTGTCAGGTTACATACTGTTCCCTCTGCTGTCAGGTTACATACTCTGCTGTCAGGTTACATACTGTTCTCTGCTGTCAGGTTACATACTGTTCCCTCTGCTGTCAGGTTACATACTGTTCCCTCTGCTGTCAGGTTACATACTGTTCCCTCTGCTGTCAGGTTACATACTGTTCCCTCTGCTATCAGGTTACATACTGTTCCCTCTGCTGTCAGGTTACATACTGTTCCCTCTGCTGTCAGGTTACATACTGTTCCTCTGCTGTCAGGTTACATACTGTTCCCTCTGCTGTCAGGTTACATACTGTTTCCTCTGCTGTCAGGTTACATACTGTTCCCTCTGCTGTCAGGTTACATACTGTTCCCTCTGCTGTCAGGTTACATACTGTTTCCTCTGCTGTCAGGTTACATACTGTTCCCTCTGCTGTCAGGTTACATACTGTTCCCTCTGCTGTCAGGTTACATACTGTTTCCTCTGCTGTCAGGTTACATACTGTTTCCTCTGCTGTCAGGTTACATACTGTTCCCTCTGCTGTCAGGTTACATACTGTTCCCTCTGCTGTCAGGTTACATACTGTTCCCTCTGCTGTCAGGTTACATACTGTTCCCTCTGCTGTCAGGTTACATACTGTTCCCTCTGCTATCAGGTTACATACTGTTCCCTCTGCTGTCAGGTTACATACTGTTCCCTCTGCTGTCAGGTTACATAAGGTTTCCTCTGCTGTCAGGTTACATAAGGTTCCTCTGCTGTCAGGTTACATACTGTTCCCTCTGCTGTCAGGTTACATAAGGGTTCCCTCTGCTTTCAGGTTACATACTGTTCCCTCTGCTGTCAGGTTACATACTGTTCCCTCTGCTGTCAGGTTACATACTGTTCCCTCTGCTGTCAGGTTACATACTGTTCCCTCTGCTGTCAGGTTACATACTGTTCCCTCTGCTGTCAGGTTACATACTGTTCCCTCTGCTGTCAGGTTACATACTGTTCCCTCTGCTGTCAGGTTACATAAGGGTTCCTCTGCTGTCAGGTTACATACTGTTCCCTCTGCTGTCAGGTTACATACTGTTTCCTCTGCTGTCAGGTTACATACTGTTCCCTCTGCTGTCAGGTTACATACTGTTCCCTCTGCTGTCAGGTTACATACTGTTCCTCTGCTGTCAGGTTACATACTGTTCCCTCTGCTGTCAGGTTACATACTGTTCCCTCTGCTGTCAGGTTACATACTGTTCCCTCTGCTGTCAGGTTACATACTGTTTCCTCTGCTGTCAGGTTACATACTGTTCCCTCTGCTGTCAGGTTACATACTGTTCCCTCTGCTGTCAGGTTATATAAGGGTTCCTCTGCTGTCAGGTTACATACTGTTCCTCTGCTGTCAGGTTACATACTGTTCCCTCTGCTGTCAGGTTACATGGGTCCCTCTGCTGTCAGGTTACATACTGTTCCCTCTGCTGTCAGGTTACATACTGTTTCCTCTGCTGTCAGGTTACATACTGTTCCCTCTGCTGTCAGGTTACATACTGTTCCCTCTGCTGTCAGGTTACATACTGTTCCCTCTGCTGTCAGGTTACATAAGGGTTCCTCTGCTGTCAGGTTACATACTGTTCCCTCTGCTGTCAGGTTACATACTGTTCCCTCTGCTGTCAGGTTACATACTGTTCCCTCTGCTGTCAGGTTACATACTGTTCCCTCTGCTGTCAGGTTACATACTGTTCCCTCTGCTGTCAGGTTACATACTGTTCCCTCTGCTGTCAGGTTACATACTGTTCCCTCTGCTGTCAGGTTACATAAGGGTTCCTCTGCTGTCAGGTTACATACTGTTCCCTCTGCTGTCAGGTTACATACTGTTTCCTCTGCTGTCAGGTTACATAAGGGTTCCCTCTGCTGTCAGGTTACATACTGTTCCCTCTGCTATCAGGTTACATACTGTTCCTCTGCTGTCAGGTTACATAAGGGTTCCTCTGCTGTCAGGTTACATACTGTTTCCTCTGCTGTCAGGTTACATACTGTTCCCTCTGCTGTCAGGTTACATACTGTTCTCTCTGCTGTCAGGTTACATACTGTTCCCTCTGCTGTCAGGTTACATACTGTTCCCTCTGCTGTCAGGTTACATACTGTTTCCTCTGCTGTCAGGTTACATACTGTTCTCTCTGCTGTCAGGTTACATACTGTTCCCTCTGCTGTCAGGTTACATACTGTTTCTCTCGTGCCGTCCCTGGGGGGGTGCTGGGTGGGTTGATTCACTGTTGTGGTCGGCCTGTCTGGGTTGCCCCCCCCTTGGGTTGTACCGTGGCGGAGATCTTTGTGGGCTATACTCGGCCTTGTCTCAGGATGGTAAGTTGGTGGTTGAAGATATCCCTCTAGTGGTGTGGGGGATGTGCTTTGGCAAAGTGGGTGGGGTTATATCCTTCCTGTTTGGCCCTGTCCGGGGTGTCCTCGGATGGGGCCACAGTGTCTCCTGACCCCTCCTGTCTCAGCCTCCAGTATTTATGCTGCAGTAGTTTATGTGTCGGGGGCTAGGGTCAGTTTGTTATATCTGGAGTACTTCTCCTGTCCTATTCGGTGTCCTGTGTGAATCTAAGTGTGCGTTCTCTAATTCTCTCCTTCTCTCTTTCTTTCTTCTCTCGGAGGACCTGAGCCCTAGGACCATGTCCCAGGACTACCTGACATGAGGACTCCTTGCTGTCCCCAGTCCACCTGGCCATGCTCCTGCTCCAGTTTCAACTGACCTGAGCCCTAGGACCGTGCCCCAGGACTACCTGACATGAAGGCTCCTTGCTGTCCCCAGTCCACCTGACTGTGCTGCTGCTCCAGTTTCAACTGTTCTGCCTTATTATTATTCGACCATGCTGGTCATTTATGAACATTTGAACATCTTGGTCATGTTCTGTTATAATCTCTACCCGGCACAGCCAGAAGAGGACTGGCCACCCCACATAGCCCGGTTCCTCTCTAGGTTTCTTCCTAGGTTTTGGCCTTTCTAGGGAGTTTTTCCTAGCCACCGTGCTTTTACACCTGCATTGTTTGCTGTTTGGGGTTTTAGGCTGGGTTTCTGTACAGCACTTTGAGATATCAGCTGATGTACGAAGGGCTATATAAATAAATTTGATTTGATTTGATTTGATTTGTTTCCTCTGCTGTCAGGTTACATAAGGGTTCCTCTGCTGTCAGGTTACATACTGTTCCCTCTGCTGTCAGGTTACATACTGTTCCCTCTGCTGTCAGGTTACATACTGTTCCCTCTGCTGTCAGGTTACATACTGTTCTCTCTGCTGTCAGGTTACATACTGTTCCCTCTGCTGTCAGGTTACATACTGTTTCCTCTGCTGTCAGGTTACATAAGGGTTCCTCTGCTGTCAGGTTACATACTGTTCCCTCTGCTGTCAGGTTACATACTGTTCCCTCTGCTGTCAGGTTACATACTGTTCCCTCTGCTGTCAGGTTACATACTGTTTCCTCTGCTGTCAGGTTACATACTGTTCCCTCTGCTGTCAGGTTACATAAGGGTTCCTCTGCTGTCAGGTTACATACTGTTCCCTCTGCTGTCAGGTTACATAAGGGTTCCTCTGCTGTCAGGTTACATACTGTTCCCTCTGCTGTCAGGTTACATACTGTTTCCTCTGCTGTCAGGTTACATACTGTTTCCTCTGCTGTCAGGTTACATACTGTTCCCTCTGCTGTCAGGTTACATACTGTTCCCTCTGCTGTCAGGTTACATACTGTTCCCTCTGCTGTCAGGTTACATACTGTTTCCTCTGCTGTCAGGTTACATACTGTTCCCTCTGCTGTCAGGTTACATACTGTTCCCTCTGCTGTCAGGTTACATACTGTTCCCTCTGCTGTCAGGTTACATACTGTTTCCTCTGCTGTCAGGTTACATAAGGGTTCCTCTGCTGTCAGGTTACATACTGTTCCCTCTGCTGTCAGGTTACATACTGTTCCCTCTGCTGTCAGGTTACATACTGTTCTCTCTGCTGTCAGGTTACATACTGTTTCCTCTGCTGTCAGGTTACATAAGGGTTCCTCTGCTGTCAGGTTACATACTGTTCCCTCTGCTGTCAGGTTACATACTGTTCTCTCTGCTGTCAGGTTACATACTGTTCCCTCTGCTGTCAGGTTACATACTGTTCTCTCTGCTGTCAGGTTACATACTGTTTCCTCTGCTGTCAGGTTACATAAGGGTTCCTCTGCTGTCAGGTTACATACTGTTCCCTCTGCTGTCAGGTTACATACTGTTCTCTCTGCTGTCAGGTTACATACTGTTCCCTCTGCTGTCAGGTTACATACTGTTCTCTCTGCTGTCAGGTTACATACTGTTCCCTCTGCTGTCAGGTTACATACTGTTCCCTCTGCTGTCAGGTTACATACTGTTCCCTCTGCTGTCAGGTTACATACTGTTTCCTCTGCTGTCAGGTTACATAAGGGTTCCTCTGCTGTCAGGTTACATACTGTTCCCTCTGCTGTCAGGTTACATACTGTTCCCTCTGCTGTCAGGTTACATACTGTTTCCTCTGCTGTCAGGTTACATACTGTTCCCTCTGCTGTCAGGTTACATAAGGGTTCCTCTGCTGTCAGGTTACATACTGTTCCCTCTGCTGTCAGGTTACATACTGTTCCCTCTGCTGTCAGGTTACATACTGTTCCCTCTGCTGTCAGGTTACATACTGTTCCCTCTGCTGTCAGGTTACATACTGTTCTCTCTGCTGTCAGGTTACATACTGTTCCCTCTGCTGTCAGGTTACATACTGTTCCCTCTGCTGTCAGGTTACATACTGTTCTCTCTGCTGTCAGGTTACATACTGTTTCCTCTGCTGTCAGGTTACATAAGGGTTCCTCTGCTGTCAGGTTACATACTGTTCCCTCTGCTGTCAGGTTACATACTGTTCCCTCTGCTGTCAGGTTACATACTGTTCCCTCTGCTGTCAGGTTACATACTGTTCCCTCTGCTGTCAGGTTACATACTGTTCCCTCTGCTGTCAGGTTACATACTGTTCCCTCTGCTGTCAGGTTACATACTGTTCCCTCTGCTGTCAGGTTACATACTGTTCCCTCTGCTGTCAGGTTACATACTGTTCCCTCTGCTGTCAGGTTACATACTGTTCTCTCTGCTGTCAGGTTACATACTGTTTCCTCTGCTGTCAGGTTACATAAGGGTTCCTCTGCTGTCAGGTTACATACTGTTCCCTCTGCTGTCAGGTTACATACTGTTCCCTCTGCTGTCAGGTTACATACTGTTCCCTCTGCTGTCAGGTTACATACTGTTCCCTCTGCTGTCAGGTTACATACTGTTTCCTCTGCTGTCAGGTTACATACTGTTCCCTCTGCTGTCAGGTTACATACTGTTTCCTCTGCTGTCAGGTTACATAATGTTCCCTCTGCTGTCAGGTTACATAAGGGTTCCTCTGCTGTCAGGTTACATACTGTTCCCTCTGCTGTCAGGTTACATAAGGGTTCCTCTGCTGTCAGGTTACATACTGTTCCCTCTGCTGTCAGGTTATATAAGGGTTCCTCTGCTGTCAGGTTACATACTGTTCCCTCTGCTGTCAGGTTACATACTGTTCCCTCTGCTGTCAGGTTACATACTGTTCCCTCTGCTGTCAGGTTACATACTGTTCCCTCTGCTGTCAGGTTACATACTGTTTCCTCTGCTGTCAGGTTACATACTGTTTCCTCTGCTGTCAGGTTACATACTGTTCCCTCTGCTGTCAGGTTACATACTGTTCCCTCTGCTGTCAGGTTACATACTGTTCCCTCTGCTGTCAGGTTACATACTGTTTCCTCTGCTGTCAGGTTACATACTGTTCCCTCTGCTGTCAGGTTACATAAGGGTTCCTCTGCTGTCAGGTTACATACTGTTCCCTCTGCTGTCAGGTTACATACTGTTCCCTCTGCTGTCAGGTTACATACTGTTCCCTCTGCTGTCAGGTTACATACTGTTCCCTCTGCTGTCAGGTTACATACTGTTTCCTCTGCTGTCAGGTTACATACTGTTTCCTCTGCTGTCAGGTTACATACTGTTCCCTCTGCTGTCAGGTTACATAAGGGTTCCTCTGCTGTCAGGTTACATACTGTTCCCTCTGCTGTCAGGTTACATACTGTTCCCTCTGCTGTCAGGTTACATACTGTTCCCTCTGCTGTCAGGTTATATACTGTTTCCTCTGCTGTCAGGTTACATACTGTTCCCTCTGCTGTCAGGTTACATAAGGGTCCCTCTGCTGTCAGGTTACATACTGTTCCCTCTGCTGTCAGGTTACATACTGTTCCCTCTGCTGTCAGGTTACATACTGTTCCCTCTGCTGTCAGGTTACATACTGGTTCCTCTGCTGTCAGGTTACATACTGTTCCCTCTGCTGTCAGGTTACATACTGTTCCCTCTGCTGTCAGGTTACATACTGTTCCCTCTGCTGTCAGGTTACATACTGTTTCCTCTGCTGTCAGGTTACATACTGTTTCCTCTGCTGTCAGGTTACATACTGTTTCCTCTGCTGTCAGGTTACATAAGGGTTCCTCTGCTGTCAGGTTACATACTGTTCCCTCTGCTGTCAGGTTACATACTGTTTCCTCTGCTGTCAGGTTACATACTGTTCCCTCTGCTGTCAGGTTACATAAGGGTTCCTCTGCTGTCAGGTTACATACTGTTCCCTCTGCTGTCAGGTTATATAAGGGTTCCTCTGCTGTCAGGTTACATACTGTTCCCTCTGCTGTCAGGTTATATAAGGGTTCCTCTGCTGTCAGGTTACATACTGTTCCCTCTGCTGTCAGGTTACATACTGTTCCCTCTGCTGTCAGGTTACATACTGTTCCCTCTGCTGTCAGGTTACATACTGTTCCCTCTGCTGTCAGGTTATATAAGGGTTCCTCTGCTGTCAGGTTACATACTGTTCCCTCTGCTGTCAGGTTACATACTGTTCCCTCTGCTGTCAGGTTACATACTGTTTCCTCTGCTGTCAGGTTACATACTGTTCCCTCTGTTGTCAGGTTACATACTGTTCCCTCTGCTGTCAGGTTACATAAGGGTTCCTCTGCTGTCAGGTTACATACTGTTCCCTCTGCTGTCAGGTTACATACTGTTCCCTCTGCTGTCAGGTTACATAAGGGTTCCTCTGCTGTCAGGTTACATAAGGGTTCCTCTGCTGTCAGGTTACATACTGTTTCCTCTGCTGTCAGGTTACATACTGTTCCCTCTGCTGTCAGGTTACATACTGTTCCCTCTGCTGTCAGGTTACATAAGGGTTCCTCTGCTGTCAGGTTACATACTGTTCCCTCTGCTGTCAGGTTACATAAGGGTTCCTCTGCTGTCAGGTTACATACTGTTCCCTCTGCTGTCAGGTTACATACTGTTCCCTCTGCTGTCAGGTTACATACTGTTCCCTCTGCTGTCAGGTTACATACTGTTTCCTCTGCTGTCAGGTTACATACTGTTCCCTCTGCTGTCAGGTTACATACTGTTCCCTCTGCTGTCAGGTTACATACTGTTCCCTCTGCTGTCAGGTTACATACTGTTCCCTCTGCTGTCAGGTTACATACTGTTCCCTCTGCTGTCAGGTTACATACTGTTCCCTCTGCTGTCAGGTTACATACTGTTCCCTCTGCTGTCAGGTTACATACTGTTCCCTCTGCTGTCAGGTTACATAAGGGTTCCTCTGCTGTCAGGTTACATACTGTTCCCTCTGCTGTCAGGTTACATACTGTTCCCTCTGCTGTCAGGTTACATACTGTTCCCTCTGCTGTCAGGTTACATACTGTTTCCTCTGCTGTCAGGTTACATACTGTTCCCTCTGCTGTCAGGTTACATACTGTTCCCTCTGCTGTCAGGTTACATACTGTTCCCTCTGCTGTCAGGTTACATACTGTTCCCTCTGCTGTCAGGTTACATACTGTTCCCTCTGCTGTCAGGTTACATACTGTTCCCTCTGCTGTCAGGTTACATACTGTTCCCTCTGCTGTCAGGTTACATACTGTTCCCTCTGCTGTCAGGTTACATACTGTTCCCTCTGCTGTCAGGTTACATACTGTTTCCTCTGCTGTCAGGTTACATACTGTTCCCTCTGCTGTCAGGTTACATACTGTTCCCTCTGCTGTCAGGTTACATACTGTTCCCTCTGCTGTCAGGTTACATACTGTTTCCTCTGCTGTCAGGTTACATACTGTTCCCTCTGCTGTCAGGTTACATACTGTTCCCTCTGCTGTCAGGTTACATACTGTTCCCTCTGCTGTCAGGTTACATACTGGTCCCTCTGCTGTCAGGTTACATACTGTTCCCTCTGTTGTCAGGTTACATACTGTTCCCTCTGCTGTCAGGTTACATACTGTTTCCTCTGCTGTCAGGTTACATAAGGGTCCCTCTGCTGTCAGGTTACATACTGTTCCCTCTGCTGTCAGGTTACATACTGTTCCCTCTGCTGTCAGGTTACATACTGTTTCCTCTGCTGTCAGGTTACATAAGGGTTCCTCTGCTGTCAGGTTACATACTGTTCCCTCTGCTGTCAGGTTACATACTGTTCCCTCTGCTGTCAGGTTACATACTGTTTCCTCTGCTGTCAGGTTACATACTGTTCCCTCTGCTGTCAGGTTACATACTGTTCCCTCTGCTGTCAGGTTACATACTGTTCCCTCTGCTGTCAGGTTACATACTGTTTCCTCTGCTGTCAGGTTACATACTGTTCCCTCTGCTGTCAGGTTACATAAGGGTCCCTCTGCTGTCAGGTTACATACTGTTCCCTCTGCTGTCAGGTTACATACTGTTCCCTCTGCTGTCAGGTTACATACTGTTCCCTCTGCTGTCAGGTTACATACTGTTCCCTCTGCTGTCAGGTTACATAAGGGTCCCTCTGCTGTCAGGTTACATACTGTTCCCTCTGCTGTCAGGTTACATACTGTTCCCTCTGCTGTCAGGTTACATACTGTTTCCTCTGCTGTCAGGTTACATACTGTTCCCTCTGCTGTCAGGTTACATACTGTTCCCTCTGCTGTCAGGTTACATACTGTTCCCTCTGCTGTCAGGTTACATACTGTTCCCTCTGCTGTCAGGTTACATACTGTTCCCTCTGCTGTCAGGTTACATAAGGGTCCCTCTGCTGTCAGGTTACATACTGTTCCCTCTGCTGTCAGGTTACATACTGTTCCCTCTGCTGTCAGGTTACATACTGTTCCCTCTGCTGTCAGGTTACATACTGTTTCCTCTGCTGTCAGGTTACATAAGGGTTCCTCTGCTGTCAGGTTACATACTGTTCCCTCTGCTGTCAGGTTACATACTGTTCCCTCTGCTGTCAGGTTACATACTGTTCCCTCTGCTGTCAGGTTGCAGAGTACATACTGTTCCCTCTGCTGTCAGGTTACATACTGTTCCCTCTGCTGTCAGGTTACATACTGTTCCCTCTGCTGTCAGGTTACATACTGTTCCCTCTGCTGTCAGGTTACATACTGTTCCCTCTGCTGTCAGGTTACATACTGTTTCCTCTGCTGTCAGGTTACATACTGTTTCCTCTGCTGTCAGGTTACATACTGTTTCCTCTGCTGAGAGTCAATGTGGAGACTATATACAGGGTGTTACGGTACAGAGTCAATGTGGAGGCTATATACAGGGGTCACCGGTACAGAGTCAATGTGGAGGCTATATACAGGGAATTACGGTACAGAGTCAATGTGGAGACTATATACAGGGGGCACCGGTACAGAGTCAATGTGGAGACTATATACAGGGGGTACTGGTACAGAGTCAATGTGGAGGCTATATACAGGGGGTACCGGTACAGAGTCAATGTGGAGGCTATATACAGGGTGTTACGGTACAGATTCAATGTGGAGGCTATATACAGGGGGTACCAGTACAGAGTCAATGTGGAGGCTATATACAGGGGGCACCGGTACAGAGTCAATGTGGAGACTATATACAGGGGGTACTGGTACAGAGTCAATGTGGAGACTATATACAGGGGTACCGGTACAGAGTCAATGTGGAGGCTATATACAGGGGGTACCGGTACAGAGTCAATGTGGAGGCTATATACAGGGGAACCGGTACAGAGTCAATGTGGAGACTATATACAGGGGGTACCGGTACAGAGTCAATGTGGAGGCTATATACAGGGTATTACGGTACAGAGTCAATGTGGAGGCTATATACAGGGGGTACCGGTACAGAGTCAATGTGGAGGCTATATACAGGGTATTACGGTACAGAGTCAGTGTGGAGGCTATATACAGGGGGTACCGGTACAGAGTCAATGTGGAGGCTATATACAGGGGGTACCGGTACAGAGTCAATGTGGAGGCTATATACAGGGTATTACGGTACAGAGTCAGTGTGGAGGCTATATACAGGGGGCACCGGTACAGAGTCAATGTGGAGGCTATATACAGGGGGTACTGGTACAGAGTCAATGTGGAGGCTATATACAGGGGGCACCGTTACAGAGTCAATGTGGAGACTATATACAGGGTGTTACGGTACAGAGTCAATGTGGAGGCTATATACAGGGGGTACCGTACAGAGTCAATGTGGAGGCTATATACAGGGGGTACCGGTACAGAGTCAATGTGGAGGCTATATACAGGGGGTACCGGTACAGAGTCAATGTGGAGGCTATATACAGGGGTACCGGTACAGAGTCAATGTGGAGACTATATACAGGGGCACCGGTACAGAGTCAATGTGGAGGCTATATACAGGGTATTACGGTACAGAGTCAATGTGGAGGCTATATACAGGGTATTACGGTACAGAGTCAGTGTGGAGGCTATATACAGGGGGCACCGGTACAGAGTCAATGTGGAGGCTATATACAGGGGGTACTGGTACAGAGTCAATGTGGAGGCTATATACAGGGGGCACCGGTACAGAGTCAATGTGGAGGCTATATACAGGGGGTACCGGTACAGAGTCAATGTGGAGACTATATACAGGGGGTACCGGTACAGAGTCAATGTGGAGACTATATACAGGGTGTTACGGTACAGAGTCAATGTGGAGGCTATATACAGGGGGTACCGGTACAGAGTCAATGTGGAGACTATATACAGGGGGTACCGGTACAGAGTCAATGTGGAGACTATATACAGGGGTACCGGTACAGAGTCAATGTGGAGACTATATACAGGGTGTTACGGTACAGAGTCAATGTGGAGACTATATACAGGGGGTACCGGTACAGAGTCAATGTGGAGACTATATACAGGGGGTACCGGTACAGAGTCAATGTGGAGACTATATACAGGGGGTACCGGTACAGAGTCAATGTGGAGGCTATATACAGGGGGTACCGGTACAGAGTCAATGTGGAGGCTATATACAGGGTATTACGGTACAAAGTCAATGTGGAGACTATATACAGGGGGCAGCGGTTCAGAGTCAATGTGGAGACTATATACAGGGGGTACTGGTACAGAGTCAATGTGGAGGCTATATACAGGGGGTACCGGTACAGAGTCAATGTGGAGGCTATATACAGGGGTACCGGTACAGAGTCAATGTGGAGGCTATATACAGGGGGTACTGGTCCAGAGTCAATGTGGAGGCTATATACAGGGGGAACTGGTACAGAGTCAATGTGGAGGCTATATACAGGGGGTACTGGTCCAGAGTCAATGTGGAGGCTATATACATGGTATTACGGTACAGAGTCAATGTGGAGACTATATACAGGGGGTACCGGTACAGAGTCAATGTGGAGGTTATATACAGGGGGTACCGGTACAGAGTCAATGTGGAGACTATATACAGGGGGTACCGGTACAGAGTCAATGTGGAGACTATATACAGGGGGTACCGGTACAGAGTCAATGTGGAGGCTATATACAGGGGGTACTGGTACAGAGTCAATGTGGAGGCTATATACAGGGGGTACTGGTACAGAGTCAATGTGGAGACTATATACAGGGGGTACCGGTACAGAGTCAATGTGGAGGCTATATACAGGGGGTACCGGTACAGAGTCAATGTGGAGGCTATATACAGGGGGTACCGGTACAGAGTCAATGTGGAGGCTATATACAGGGGGTACCGGTACAGAGTCAATGTGGAGGCTATATACAGGGGGTACCGGAACAGAGTCAATGTGCGGGGGCACAGGTTAGTCTGGCTAATTGAGGTAATATGTACATGAATGTATAGTTAAAGTGACTATGTATAGATTGTAAACAAAGATTAGCAGCAGCGTAAAAGATGGGAGGTTGGGGGCGACATACAATGCAAGTAGCCATCTGGGTAGCCATTTGATTACCTGTTCAGGAGTCTTATGGCTTGGGGGTAGAAGCTGTTTAGAAGCCTCTTGGACCTAGACTTGGCGCTCCGGTACCGCTTGCCATGCGTCAGCAGAGAGAACAGTCTCTGACGAGGGTGGCTGGGGTCTTGACAATTTTTAGGGACCTTCCTCTGACACCGCCTGGTGTAGAGGTCCAGGATGGCAGGCAGCTTAGCCCCAGTGACTGGACCGTACACACTACCCTCTGTAGTGCCTTGCGGTCGGAGGCCGAGCAGTTGCCGTACCAGGCAGTGATGCAACCAGTGCTCTTGATGGTGCAGCTGTAGAACGTTTTGAGGATCTCAGGACCCATGCCACATCTTTTTAGTTTCCTGAGGGGGAATAGGCTTTGTCGTACCCTCTTCATGACTGTCTTGGTGTGTTTGGACCATGTTAGTTTGTTGGTGATGTGGACACCAAGGAACTTGAAGCTCTCAACCTGCTCCACTACAGCCCCGTCGATGAGAATGGGGGCGTGCTCTGTCCTCCTTTTCCTGTAGTCCAACAATCATCTCCTTTGTCTTAATTACGTTGAGGGAGAGGTTGTTGTCCTGGCATCACACGGCCAGGTCTTTGACCCCCTCCCTATAGGCTGCCTCGTCGTCGTCGGTGATCAGGCCTACCACTGTGATGTCATCTGCAAACGTAATGATGGTGTTGGAGTCGTGCCTGGCCATGCAGTTGTGGGTGAACAGGGAGTACAGGAGGGGACTGAGCACGCACCCCTGAGGGGCTCCAATGTTGAGGATCAGCATGGCAGATGTGTTGCTACCTACTCTTACCACCGGGGGGGCGGTCCGTCAGCCGTTGAGTATTTTGTTATTTCAACGATTTCCTCAGCAGCTAAAAGTACCCTTTTCTCATGTGAGTTAGTCAACATGAGGTCACTACACAGGGAATAGGGGTCCCTGGTCAACTTGAGGTCACTACACAGGGAATAGAAGACCCTGGTCAACATGAGGTCACTACACAGGGAATAGAAGCCCCTGGTCAACATGAGGTCACTACACAGGGAATAGAAGCCCCTGGTCAACATGAGGTCACTACACAGGTAATAGAAGCCCCTGGTCAACATGAGGTCACTACACAGGGAATAGAAGCCCCTGGTCAACATGAGGTCACTACACAGGGAATAGAAGCCCCTGGTCAACATGAGGTCACTACACAGGGAATAGAAGCCCTGGTCAACATGAGGTCACTACACAGGGAATAGAAGCCCCTGGTCAACATGAGGTCACTACACAGGGAATAGAAGCCCCTGGTCAACATGAGGTCACTACACAGGGAATAGAAGACCCTGGTAAACATGAGGTCACTACACAGGGAATAGAAACCCTGGTCAACATGAGGTCACTACACAGGGAATAGAAGCCCCTGGTCAACATGAGGTCACTACACAGGGAATAGAAGCCCCTGGTCAACATGAGGTCACTAGACAGGGAATAGAAGCCCCTGGTCAACATGAGGTCACTACACAGGGATTAGAAGCCCCTGGTCATCATGAGGTCACTACACAGGGAATAGAAGCCCTGGTCAACATGAGGTCACTACACAGGGAATAGAAGCCCCTGGTCAACATGAGGTCACTACACAGGGAATAGAAGCCCCTGGTCATCATGAGGTCACTAGACAGGGAATAGAAGCCCCTGGTCAACATGAGGTCACTACACAGGGATTAGAAGCCCCTGGTCAACATGAGGTCACTACACAGGGAATAGAAGCCCCTGGTCATCATGAGGTCACTAGACAGGGAATAGAAGCCCCTGGTCATCATGAGGTCACTAGACAGGGAATAGAAGCCCCTGGTCAACATGAGGTCACTACACAGGGAATAGAAGCCCCTGGTCAACATGAGGTCACTACACAGGGAATAGAAGCCCCTGGTCAACATGAGGTCACTACACAGGGAATAGAAGCCCCTGGTCAACATGAGGTCACTACACAGGGAATAGAAGCCCCTGGTCAACATGAGGTCACTACACAGGGAATAGAAGCCCCTGGTCAACATGAGGTCACTACACAGGGAATAGAAGCCCCTGGTCAACATGAGGTCACGAGACAGGGATTAGAAGCCCCTGGTCAACATGAGGTCACTACACAGGGAATAGAAGCCCCTGGTCAACATGAGGTCACTACACAGGGAATAGAAGCCCCTGGTCAACATGAGGTCACGAGACAGGGATTAGAAGCCCCTGGTCAACATGAGGTCACTACACAGGGAATAGAAGCCCCTGGTCAACATGAGGTCACTACACAGGGAATAGAAGCCCCTGGTCAACATGAGGTCACTACACAGGGAATAGAAGCCCCTGGTCAACATGAGGTCACTACACAGGGAATAGAAGCCCCTGGTCAACATGAGGTCACTACACAGGGAATAGAAGCCCCTGGTCAACATGAGGTCACTACACAGGGAATAGAAGCCCCTGGTCATCATGAGGTCACTAGACAGGGTACAGGAGGCCCTGTGCATTGCTGAGGATTTTCCAAATCCCCAGAGATTTCCTCCAATAACGTCCAATTAAGCACCAGCTAACGGGCGTGAGAACAGACGAGCTTCATCTTCCCTGACGATGAAGGACGTGATTCTCCCGTAGTAGTAGTCGTAGTAGTTGTTGTTGTTGTTGTTTACAGAATTGATTTGGTGGCATCAACCATTTCACTGAAGTTTAATTCTATGGTCACGACGTGGAGAGTTGACTGTGGTCGGACACCTCTCGGTGCAGAGTGAAATGAGTGGTGCATGTCATAACAAACAAATAGCAATTACCTTTTTAATTGAAACAGGAACTGTTGATGAGGCCTGCTGGGATGCAGGGTTCGAGAGGTTCATTATTAATAGTCCATGCAACCTCTGTCTCGGGGGGGATATGGAATAGGCTAAGACTCATTCCAGGTACCTGTTTCTGTTGGAGTCACTCCTGTGAAGAGGACACATCTCATTGGCATTTCTACATCCATTGGATATATTGACACATTATCACCGCAATACGAATATAGGTTCCCTGTTCCAATATCTCTATGTTCTCTTTCTGTTCCCCATAGTGAGGTCCTGTTCCCCATAGTGAGGTCCTGTTCCCCATAGTGAGGACATGTTCCCCATAGTGAGGTCCTGTTCCCCATAGTGAGGTCCTGTTCCCCATAGTGAGGTCCTGTTCCCCATAGTGAGGTCCTGTTCCCCATAGTGAGGTCCTGTTCCCCATAGTGAGGTCCTGGTCTCTTTCTGTTCCCCATAGTGAGGTCCTGTTCCCCATAGTGAGGACCTGTTCCCCATAGTGAGGTCCTGTTCCCCATAGTGAGGACCTGTTCCCCATAGTGAGGACATGTTCCCCATAGTGAGGTCCTGTTCCCCATAGTGAGGTCCTGTTCCCCATAGTGAGGTCCTGTTCCCCATAGTGAGGACCTGTTCCCCATAGTGAGGACATGTTCCCCATAGTGAGGTCCTGTTCCCCATAGTGAGGTCCTGTTCCCCATAGTGAGGTCCTGTTCCCCATAGTGAGGACCTGTTCCCCATAGTGAGGACATGTTCCCCATAGTGAGGTCCTGTTCCCCATAGTGAGGTCCTGTTCCCCATAGTGAGGTCCTGTTCCCCATAGTGAGGTCCTGTTCCCCATAGTGAGGACATGTTCCCCATAGTGAGGTCCTGTTCCCCATAGTGAGGTCCTGTTCCCCATAGTGAGGTCCTGGTCTCTTTCTGTTCCCCATAGTGAGGTCCTGTTCCCCATAGTGAGGACCTGTTCCCCATAGTGAGGTCCTGTTCCCCATAGTGAGGTCCTGTTCCCCATAGTGAGGTCCTGTTCCCCATAGTGAGGTCCTGTTCCCCATAGTGAGGTCCTGTTCCCCATAGTGAGGTCCTGTTCCCCATAGTGAGGACCTGTTCCCCATAGTGAGGTCCTGTTCCCCATAGTGAGGTCCTGTTCCCCATAGTGAGGTCCTGTTCCCCATAGTGAGGACCTTTAAACTCTTTGGAACTATATGATAATGGTGTTGTTTGATGATTCTAAGTCCCTCCCTCCCTCCCTCCCTCCCTCCCTCCCTCCCTCCCTCCCTCCCTCCATCTCTTTCTCTTTCTCTCTCTCTCTCTGCTGTGATGAACTCAGTTAGCTGGTCCTAATCTCTACTCCTACAGGGATTTTCACCATTGTTCTGTCATGGAAAAGCTATGAGATCTACAGTGATGAGTTGTGGTGTTTCCTGTATCCCATGCAAGCTTTTCAAAAGTTCAAAAAACGTTGTGCAATGGATGTTCAGCACAACAACTTCATAAAAGGCATCTGGCAGAAATAAATTAATCCACAAACAGAAATATAATTTCATGTCCAGTGCATTTAGAAAGTATTCAGACACCTTTTTCCTCATTTTGATACGTTACGGCCTTATCCTAAAATGTATTCATATGTTTTTTCACCTCATCAGTACACACACACAGTACCCCATAATGACACAATACCCCATAATGACATCACAGTACCCCATAATGACATCACAGTACCCCATAATGACATCACAATACCCCGTAATGACATCACAATACCCCGTAATGACATCACAATACCCCGTAATGACATCACAATACCCCGTAATGACATCACAATACCCCATAATGACATCACAGTACCCCATAATGACATCACAATACTCCATAATGACACTAGTACTGGAGGGAATGGATGGTAGTACTGGGTGGTAGTACTGGGTGGTAGTACTGGGTGGTAGTACTGGGTGATAGTACTGGGTGGTAGTACTGGGTGGTAGTACTGGGTGGTAGTACTGGATGGTAGTACTGGATGGTAGTACTGGGTGGTAGTACTGGGTGGTAGTACTGGGTGGTAGTACTGGATGGTAGTACTGGGTGGTAGTACTGGGTGGTAGTACTGGATGGTAGTACTGGGTGGTAGTACTGGATGGTAGTACTGGGTGATAGTACTGTGTGATAGTACTGGGTGGTAGTACTGGGTGGTAGTACTGGGTGATAGTACTGGGTGGTAGTACTGGATGGTAGTACTGGATGGTAGTACTGGGTGATAGTACTGGGTGATAGTACTGGGTGGTAGTACTGGGTGGTAGTACTGGATGGTAGTACTGGATGGAATGGATGGTAGTACTGGGTGGTAGTACTGGGTGATAGTACTGGGTGGTAGTACTGGGTGGTATTACTGGGTGATAGTACTGGGTGGTAGTACTGGGTGGTAGTACTGGGTGGTAGTACTGGGTGGTAGTACTGGAGGGAATGGATGGTAGTACTGGGTGGTAGTACTGGGTGGTAGTACTGGAGGGAATGGATGGTAGTACTGGGTGGTAGTACTGGGTGGTAGTACTGGAGGAATGGATGGTAGTTGTTACGGACACAGTTATCCTGTGTGTGTGTGTGTGTGTGTGTGTGTGTGTGTGTGTGTGTGTGTGTGTGTGTGTGTGTGTGTGTGTGTGTGTGTGTGTGTGTGTGTGTGTTTCTTTTCTCTCCTTCTCCCCTCACAGACGAAAATCATCACTCCCCAATTAATCAACAATCATCGATCAGAAGACACACCTCCTCCTGTTTCCTACCCAATCAGTCACCAATCATCAATCAGAAGACACACCTCCTCCTGTTTCCTACCCAATCAGTCACCAATCATCAATCAGAAGACACACCTCCTCCTGTTTCCTACCCAATCACCGTTCCTTTCCCTTGGTTTAAAAACCCTGTCAGTTGTTTGCTGTAGAGCTCAATCTCTCTGTAAATGCCATGTCTGTAGGTCTCTGTGGTTCACTCTCTCGGTGTGTATTAACCTCTCTTTTGTTTGAGCAGCTCTATAGCACTTTGTCATCACCTGTGAGTATTGTTTTTGGTTATGGTGTTTGGTGTTTGTTTGCTGGTGGGAAAAGGGGAAACCAAGACAAGTCGCCCATGGGCATACACTACCCGTAGGTAGACTTTGTTAAATACACTAGTTAGAACTGGGCGGACCACCCACTGTATTTTTGGTTAGTTAGCTGTTGTTAAAGTAGGCTAGTCTAGCTTAGGGGTGTTTTTGAATACTTATTGTTTCTTTCCTTGGGTCCAGCTCAGCCCCTTTTCCTGCCCCCCCATTACCGTGTGTTTATAAATAAACCTAGAGTTTGACGGTAGATTTCTGTTGTCGTGGTTATTTCGTTCACACTTTTACTTTGTCACTATTATAAATTGCATGAGTTATGTTACGGGTCTCCTTACCATCCCCCCCCCTAGACTGTCGGGCCAAAAGGGATTCGTAACAGTAGTACTGGGTGGTAGTACTGGATGGTAGAACTGGAGGAAATGAATGGTTGTACTGGGTGGTAGTACTGGAGGGAATGGATGGTTGTACTGGGTGGTAATACTGGGTGGTAGTACTGGAGGGAATGGATGGTTGTACTGGGTGGTAGTACTGGAGGGAATGGATGGTAGTACTGGATGGTTGTACTGGGTGGTCTGGAAGGTCCCTTCAGAACCACTATCTTCTGGTAAAGGATCTTATATCAGTCACCTTATGAAGATGAATGATATGAATGAAGGGCTTTGAGATGCGATCTTCGAACAGAGAAACTCCATCCCAAATGGCATCTTGTGCCTTTTTTATTTTACATTTAAAATGTTATTTAGACTTTATTTAACCAGGAGCTCCCTTTATAATGTCATATTCCTCTAGGAATCTGGTAAAGAGTAGTGCTCTACGTAGGGAATAGCATGGCATTTGGGCTGTAGACATGATGACAGGGCTTCTGATGATATACTGCTGCCTTCGCTCTGGCATCACAGAACGTCTTCCATTCATCCTTCACTAACTAAATGATTATATTGCCTCTTAGTTTAAATACATCAGCCCCCTGATCCCAATTGAAATGTGACTTTCGAGTAACGACGAGTTTATCCAAAAATGTGTTTCCCATCCCTCGGAACGACACTTAGCAACGTAACGATGCTCTGTGTTCACAGAGAACAGTTATTATCATTCCAGAACACTGTTATTTAGTATCTGCAAACTGGAGTCATGACAAATCATTACACACACACACGTACTCACGCGCTCACACACACACACAACCCCTCACGGGCAAGTGCAATCTCACCCCTCTGTCGTACTGTCGCCTTCTCTCTGTTGCTTGGCAACTTCAACTCTGCGAACTGCGGGGGAACAATGGCCCCAAGCTCTCCTCCCCTGGTGCTCCACTCTCCCCTCTGCCTCCTCTCTCTCCTCTCTACTCTCTTTCTGCTCTCTCTTCCCTGGTAATCCCTCTTCACTACTGTCTCTCTTGCCTCTCTCCCTACTCTCTCCTTTATCTCAATTCAATTCGATTCAAGGGGCTTTATCTCTCTCCTCCCTCATCTCTCTCATCTCTCTTCCCTGTTGCAACCTCTCTCGCTCCTCTCCCCTCGCTCTCTCCTCTCTCTCTTCCCCTGTTAATCCCTCTCTCTTCTCTCTCTCCTGTCTTTCTCATCTATCTCCTCTGTTTCCCTCTCCTTCCTCTCTCTCGCTCCCTCCTCCTCTCCTCTCTCCTCTCTCTTCCCCTGTTAATCCCTCTCTCTTCTCTCTCTCCCTGTCTTTCTCATCTATCTCCTCTGTTTCCCTCTCCTTCCTCTCTCTCGTCCCCTGGTTCTTCATCTCTCTCCCTCACTCTCTCCTCTCTCTCATGTCTCTCCTCTCCCTGCCCTCTCTCTCTCCCCTGGTAAACCCTCTCTCTTCTCTCTCCTCTCTCTCTCCCTCTCTCTCGTCCCCTGGTTCTTCATCTCTCTCTCCCCTCTTTTCCTCTGGCGGTCCATCTCTCTCTCTCTCTATTTCCTCTCTCCTCCCTCTGTTCTCTCTCCTCCCTCTGTTCTCTCTCCTCCCTCTGTTCTCTCTCCTCCCTCTCTTCCCCTGTGTGCCCTCTCTCCTCTCTCTCTCCTCTCTATATGCTCTAATGCTTCTCTCTTCCCCTGTTGCAACCTCCCTCTCCTCCCTCTCCCCTCCCTCTCCTCTATTTGCCCCTGGTGCTCCCTCTCTCTCCTCTGTCTCCTCTGTCTCTCCTTTCTCCCCTCTCCCCTCTCTTCTCTCTCTCTCTCTCTCTCTGTCTCTTTCTCCTCTCTCTCAATTCAATTCAAGAGGCTTTATTGGCATGGTAAACAATTGTTAACATTGCCAATGCAAGTGAGGTAGATAATATACAAAAGTGAAATAAACAATAAAAATGAACAGTAAATATGACACATACAGAAGTTTCAAAACAATAAAGACATTACAAATGTCATATTATACATATATATACAGTGGGGCAAAAAAGTATTTAGTCAGCCACCAATTGTGCAAGTTCTCCCACTTAAAAAGATGAGAGAGGTCTGTCATTTTAATCATAGGTACATTTCAACTATGACAGACAAAATGAGAAAAAAAAATCCAGAAAATCACATTGTAGGATTTTTTATCAATTTATTTGCAAATTATGGTGGAAAATAAGTATTTGGTCACCTACAAACAAGCAAGATTTCTGGCTCTCACAGACCTGTAACTTCTTCTTTAAGAGACTCCTCTGTCCTCCACTCATTACCTGTATTAATGGCACCTGTTTGAATTTGTTATCAGTTTAAAAGACACCTGTCCACAACCTCAAACAGTCACACTCCAAACTCCACTATGGCCAAGACCAAAGAGCTGTCAAAGGACACCAGAAACAAAATTGTAGACCTGCACCAGGCTGGGAAGACTGAATCTGCAATAGGTAAGCAGCTTGGTTTGAAGAAATCAACTGTGGGAGCAATTATTAGGAAATGGAAGACATACAAGACCACTGATAATCTCCCTCTATTTGGGGCTCCACGCAAGATCTCACCCCTTGGGGTCAAAATGATCACAAGAACGGTGAGCAAAAATCCCAGAACCACACAGTGGGACCTAGTGAATGACCTGCAGAGAGCTGGGACCAAAGTAACAAAGCCTACCATCAGTAACACACTATGCCGCCAGGGACTCAAATCCTGCAGTGCCAGACGTGTCCCCCTTCTTAAACCAGTACAAGTCCAGGCCCGTCTGAAGTTTGCTAGAGAGAATTTGGATGATCCAGAAGAAGATTGGGAGAATGTCACCACTATATTCTTCACTGCTTTTGACCAGAGGCATATGGGCCGAAGTAGTGCACTAATGAAGGGAAGAGGGTGCTGTTTTGGGATGCTTCATATGGGCCGAAGTAGTGCACTAATGAAGGGAAGAGGGTGCCGTTTTGGGATGCGTCCTATGGGGCCGAAGTAGTGCACTATAAAGGGAAGAGGGTGCCGTTTTGGGATGCGTCCTATGGGGCCGAAGTAGTGCACTATGAAGGAAAGAGGGTGCTGTTTTGGGATGCGTCCTATGGGGCCGAAGTAGTGCAATATGAAGGGAAGAGGGTGCCGTTTTGGGATGCGTCCTATGGGCCGAAGTAGTGCACTATGAAGGGAAGAGGGTGCCGTTTTGGGATGCGTCCTATGAAACAGTGCTGCCCTGCCCTATAATGGGACAAGAACAGCCTCGAGCGCGATCCCCAATCAGAAAATAGCGATCTAATCAAGATGGGGGAGACGAAGAAGTAGCTAACGAACTGAGTGTGGATTACTGATGTTAATTAGCTAGCGGAGGATAGTGACAGACACACACATCTATCTCAATCCTCTGAGGACTCACACGACTACACCATGGATGAGATGTGGGGCTTGTTGAGAATGGGTTGGGTGTTTCATCAGTGGTTCTTATTGAGAATGGGTTGGGTGTCTTGTCAGTGGTGCTAGTTGAGAATGGGTTGGGTGTCTTGTCAGTGGTGCTAGTTGAGAATGGGTTGGGTGTTTTGTCAGTGGTGCTAGTTCAGAATGGGTTGGGTGTTTTGTCAGTTGTTCTTATTGAGAATGGGTTGGGTGTTTTGTCAGTGGGGCTTGTTGAGAATGGGTTGGGTGTTTTGTCAGTGGGGCTTGTTGAGAATGGGTTGGGTGTTTCATCAGTGGTTCTCATTGGGAATGGGTTGGGTGTTTCGTCAACCAGAAATTCTTGTGACATATTTTACATATGCAGTTGATGCATTCATTTTTGGACTTATAAATGAGTCAATAAATTAATAAATGAATATAACTTTTGAATGAATCAATAAATGAATCAATTAAAATAACTTATAAATGAATCAATAACTGAATCAGTGAATATGACTTGTAAATGAATCAATTAATTAATAAATTAGCATAACTTATTAATTAGTCAATGAATATAAATTATAAATTAATCAATGAATATAACTTAGAAATGCTTCATGAGCTTAGTTCAAATGTCATACTCCATCAGAACCCAAAATAAAAGAAGTCAATGTAAACCCAAGACTGTATTGAAGTCAATGTAAAACCAAGACTGTATTGAAGTCAATGTAAAACCAAGACTGTATTGAAGTCAATGTAAACCAAGACTGTATTGAAGTCAATGTAAAACCAAGACTGTATTGAAGTCAATGTAAAACCAGACTGTATTGAAGTCAATGTAAAACCAAGACTGTATTGAAGTCAATGTAAAACCAAGACTGTATTGAAGTCAATGTAAAACCAAGACTGTATTGAAGTCAATGTAAAACCAAGACTGTATTGAAGTCAATGTAAAACCAAGACTGTATTGAAGTCAATGTAAACCAAGACTGTATTGAAGTCAATGTAAAACCAAGACTGTATTGAAGTCAATGTAAAACCAAGACTGTATTGAAGTCAATGTAAAACCAAGACTGTATTGAAGTCAATGTAAAACCAAGACTGTATTGAAGTCAATGTAAAACCAAGACTGTATTGAAGTCAAGATGGTTCAAACGATCGTGTTGATATCATGGTATAGTTGATATCATGGCATAGTTGATATCATGGCATAGTTGATATCATGGCATAGTTGATATCATGGCAT
Source organism: Oncorhynchus keta (assembly GCF_023373465.1). NCBI lineage: Eukaryota > Metazoa > Chordata > Actinopteri > Salmoniformes > Salmonidae > Oncorhynchus > Oncorhynchus keta. Next base: position 62,688 of record NW_026277305.1, on the reverse strand, counting down.
AGTTGATATCATGGCATAGTTGATATCATGGCATAGTTGATATCATGGTATAGTAAGTCGTGGCATCCATTGCTCTGCATATGAATTTGAGAGTAGTTACATTTCCACATCCTTCAGCTTTTACCAAAACGGGGCTGTTGGAAAGATTTGTACTGTTTCCTCTGTACTCTTTAACGTTAGCAGTGTGAAAGAACAGGAGAATACTCTGTGGACTTGTCTGAGCTTCATTAGAGATAACGTATGAAACATGAGGCTGATTAGTTTATCTGATTCATTTCACTCTGATTCATTTCACTCTGATTCATTTGACTCTGATTCATTTGACTCTGATTCATTTAACACTGATTCATTTAACACTGATTCATTTCACTCTGATTCATTTCACTCTGATTCATTTCACTCTGATTCATTTCACTCTGATTCATTTCACTCTGATTCATTTCACTCTGATTCATTTCACTCTTCATTTCACTCTGATTCATTTCACTCTTCATTTCACTCTGATTCATTTCACTCTGATTCATTTCACTCTGATTCATTTGACTCTGATTCATTTGACTCTGATTCATTTGACTCTGATTCATTTGACTCTGATTCATTTGACTCTGATTCATTTGACTCTGATTCATTCGACACTGATTCATTTAACACGGATTCATTTAACTCGTGATTCATTTAACTTGCGATTCATTTAACTAATTTGGAGCCAGAGACATAAAATATCACCAGATCAAATGTAGAGTCCACCCTGGCTGTGTGCCAAATGCCACCCTATTCCCTATAAGGGGCCCTACTTTAACCAGGTCCAATAGGGATGAGGGGGCCAAATGTCACCCTATTCCCTAATAAGGGGCCCTACTTTAACCAGGTCCAATAGGGATGAGGGGGCCAAATGGCACCCTATTCCCTAATAAGGGGCCCTACTTTAACCAGGTCCAATAGGGATGAGGGGGCCAAATGCCACCCTATTCCCTATAAGGGGCCCTACTTTAACCAGGTCCAATAGGGACGAGGGGGCCAAATGCCACCCTATTCCCTATAAGGGGCCCTACTTTAACCAGGTCCAATAGGGACGAGGGGGCCAAATGGCACTAACACTCTGTTCACTCCATCAACGACAGAGACCAGTGGCTGCATGCTAGCCTGTGTGTGTGTGTGTGTGTGTGTGTGTGTGTGTGTGTCCTGCTCGAAGCTCTGCCAGAATTGAAGTGACTTCTCTATTACAATCCACGTTGGCGACCTGTTGAAACATGCTGCTTGTATTGGTTCAGTAAAGAGGGGCTTTCTTAAAAAGCCCTGAGCTATCAGGGAGCGTCACAACCCAGACTGCCATGACATAACACAGATCGCAGCTCATTCAACACGTTTCTAATTGTACAGACAACTCAAGTCTGGGGAGCGAAGAGCCGTGAGAGCTCACCTTGCAGTCTGAATTAGAACAATGCAGGTGATCTCTAATCTCCCGTGAGCAAGTGGGATCCTTAATTAGCCCAAGTGTCCTCACATCCAACACACAGACAGTATATCTACTGGCTGTAAGACACCCTGACCTGAGGACACTAATGAGACAGTGAACCTGACCTGAGATCAGTAATGAGTATACCTGACCCTACCGTGCAGATGGAAGTGTCAGGGTCTGGGCCGTTCGGTCGTCTCTGATGGTTCACTGACTGGTGTTCCAGTCTCATTATTCTGAGCCCTGGGGTCAGGGGTCAGGAGTCGTGGGCTTCTGACAGGGTTTCATGCAGAGGTAATGGCATGAGGCCTGGGGTAAAGGTCAAAGATCACCAATTGCTAAAGATATTTTCATATTTTTTTAACCAGACCTCATGATACTGTGTGATAGAGATATAGAGATATATACATCTTACATTCAAAATGTGCTTCACTCAGCTTGGAATTGAAGGCTATTGTTAGGACATTAAGTACATTAAAGTATCGTGTCCGGGCAGCGGAGGAACCATTCTGGAGTATTTAGTATTCACAGCCGATTCGCTACTCTACTGTTCCATTATCTGACACCTGTAGAGTTCACTTCTGCTCAGAGCAGCATAATATTAAACCCTGTAATGTGATTCTGATGTCTGGTCAGTATAAAATGTGTCACGTTGGTATGAAGGGGTCGGGAGACAGGCGCAGGAATGCGTAATAGAGTTTTTTTATTTATTTTTACTAAACTCAAATTGCTGCGTGCCGTGTAAAGGCACGGGACGAAGACCAAACAAACACGTATTAAAAACACAGGGTTGAAACCCAAAACAAAAGAGCAAGGAGTACCTCGAATAAATAACACACGATGATTAACACTACGGGACGAGACCCGTAATCATCTGTGCAATCCACAAGGGCACGAAAGCCCAGAACACACAGCACAGGTACACACGCACCAACGGACATTGTAACAATAATCAACCAGATCACGGAAACCAAAGGACACATATATATATATATATATATATATATATATATATATACTAATCACTGGGAATAGGGGCCAGGTAATGAATGAATGTTCCCGGAGGGATCCGTGACAATATGAAACCCTGTAATGTGGTTCTGATATTTGGTCAGTACGATAATAAACCCTGTAATGTGGTTCTGATATTTGGTCAGTACGATAATAAACCCTGTAATGTGGTTCTGATATTTGGTCAGTATGATAATAAACCCTGTAATGTGGTTCTGATACCTGGTCAGTATAATATTAAACCCTATATTGTGGTTCTGATATTTGGTCAGTATAATATTAAACCTTGAAATGTGGTTCTGATATTTGGTCAGTATAATATTAAACCCTGTAATGTGGTTCTGATATTTGGTCAGTATGATATTAAACCCTGTAATGTGGTTCTGATATTTGGTCAGTATGATAATAAACCCTGTATGGTGGTTCTGATGTGTGGTCAGTACGTGTTCAGACAGATTTACCTCAGGTCTCTTAAGGTAATAGCGTCTGCCTCTGGCACTGGTCAGCCCAGTCTCAGACTGTTAACCTGTTGCGACTCGAGGCAGTATTTTCATTTTTGGATAAAAAACGTTCCCGTTTTAAACAAGATTTTTTTCACGAAAAGATGCTCAACTATGCATATAATTTAAAGTTGGATAGAAAACACTCTGACGTTTCCAAAACTGCAAAGATATTGTCTGTGAGTGCAACAGAACTGATGTTACAGGCGAAACCCAGATAAAAATCCAATCAGGAAGTGACGCATTTTTTGAAACCGCCTCATGCCAATGACTCCTTATAATGCTGTGAATGAGCTACGAATGAGCTTACACTTTCTACGTATTCCCCAAGGTGTCTACAGCATTGTGACGTCTTTTTACGCATTTATGTTGAAGAATAGCCGTAAGGGACCACATTGAGCAAGTGGTCACATGATGTCTCCCGCAGAAAATTTTGCGTAAAGTACACAAGTAGCCATTTTTCCAATCGCTTATGATAAACCAATTGTTCCGACGGATATATTATCAAATAGATATGTGAAAAACACCTTGAGGATTGATTCCAAACAACGTTTGCCATGTTTCTGTCGATATTATGGAGCTAATTTGGAAAAAAGTTCGGTGTTGTAGTTACTGCCTTTTCCGGTTGATTTCTCAGCCAAACATGAAAAACAAACGGAGCTATTTCGCCAACAAAAATAATATTTTTGGAAAAAAGGAACATTTGCTATCTAACTGGGAGTCTCCTGAGTGAAAACATCCGAAGTTCTTCAAAGGTAAATTATTTAATTTGATTGCTTTTCTTATTTTCGTGAAAATGTTGCCTGCTGGTAGCAGAGCCTAGCATAGCATTATGCCATGATAAACGTACACAAATGCTTGTCTAGCGTTGGCTGTAAAGCATATTTTGAAAATCTGAGATGACAGTGTGATTAACAAAAGGCTAAGCTGTGTCTCAATATATTTCATTTGTGATTTTCATGAATGGGAACATTTTCTAGGAAGATTTATGTCCGCTGCGTTATGCTAATCAGTTTGAGGCTATGGTTACGCTCCCGCATGCGGGTTTGAGAGTCATGAGAAGGTTTTACGGTCAGCCCAGTCTCAGACTGTTAACTACGGTACCGTAACAGAACATAATGAGCTGTTATGAATGAACTGTTAACTACGGTACCGTAACAGAACATAATGAGCTGTTATGAATGAACTGTTAACTACGGTACCGTAACAGAACATAATGAGCATAATGATGCCTGCCCACCCTGTCCAGTACCTGTTTCAGCATGACTTCCCTCCGGTAAAATACAATGTCAGTGTCTGTCTCAAAATATCCTTTCACTCTTTATCTTCTTCGTGCCAAAGTTTAACTGTTCATCACTACCTCAGGTACTACAGTCTAATGAACATCACTACCCCAGGTACTACAGTCTAATGAACATCACTACCCCAGGTACTACAGTCTAATGAACATCACTACCCCAGGTACTACAGTCTAATGAACATCACTACCCCAGGTACTACAGTCTAATAAACATCACTACCCCAGTACTACAGTCTAATGAACATCACTACCCCAGGTACCACAGTCTAATGAACATCACTACCCCAGGTACCACAGTCTAATGAACATCACTGCCCCAGGTACCACAGTCTAATGAACATCACTACCCCAGGTACCACAGTCTAATGAACAGCACTACCCCAGGTACTACAGCCTAATGAACATCACTACCCCAGGTACTACAGTCTAATGAACATCACTACCCCAGGTACTACAGTCTAATGAACATCACTACCCCAGGTACTACAGTCTAATGAACATCACTACCCCAGGTACTACAGTCTAATGAACATCACTACCCCAGGTACTACAGTCTAATGAACATCACTACCCCAGGTACTACAGTCTAATGAACATCACTACCCCAGGTACTACAGTCTAATGAACATCACTACCCCAGGTACTACAGTCTAATGAACATCACTACCCCAGGTACTACAGTCTAATGAACATCACTACCCCAGGTACTACAGCCTAATGAACATCACTACCCCAGGTACTACAGCCTAATGAACATCACTACCCCAGGTACTACAGGTACTACAGTCTAATGAACATCACTACCCCAGGTACTACAGTCTAATGAACATCACTACCCCAGGTACCACAGTCTAATGAACATCACTACCCCAGGTACTACAGTCTAATGAACATCACTACCCCAGGTACTACAGTCTAATGAACATCACTACCCCAGGTACCACAGCCTAATGAACATCACTACCCCAGGTACTACAGTCTAATGAACATCACTACCCCAGGTACTACAGTCTAATGAACATCACTACCCCAGGTACTACAGTCTAATGAACATCACTACCCCAGGTACTACTGTCTAATGAACATCACTACCCCAGGTACTACTGTCTAATGAACATCACTACCCCAGGTACTACTGTCTAATGAACATCACTACCCCAGGTACTACAGTCTAATGAACATCACTACCCCAGGTACTACAGTCTAATGAACATCACTACCCCAGGTACTACAGCCTAATGAACATCACTACCCCAGGTACTACAGCCTAATGAACATCACTACCCCAGGTACTACAGCCTAATGAACATCACTACCCCAGGTACTACAGGTACTACAGTCTAATGAACATCACTACCCCAGGTACTACAGTCTAATGAACATCACTACCCCAGGTACCACAGTCTAATGAACATCACTACCCCAGGTACTACAGTCTAATGAACATCACTACCCCAGGTACTACAGTCTAATGAACATCACTACCCCAGGTACTACAGTCTAATGAACATCACTACCCCAGGTACTACAGTCTAATGAACATCACTACCCCAGGTACTACAGCCTAATGAACATCACTACCCCAGGTACTACAGTCTAATGAACATCACTACCCCAGGTACTACAGTCTAATGAACATCACTACCCCAGGTACTACAGTCTAATGAACATGGGTCCTATTCCACTGTCTATTTTCATTATTAGAATCAAACCTAGGTCCAAGAACGAAGGTCTTTATTCTTGTGGTAAACTACCCCCATCATTTTTCACTTCAGTTTGTCCTCCTCATTTAAGCATCAGGGGGTTGTAGACGACAGGAACAGTCCTGAGTGGATTCACGGTGCCAAGCCAGCGTTCAGCGGTATCAGGGGCTGGATAAAACACCTTCCTTTTCAACTAGATATTACACTCTATTGTCGTCCTCCTTATGTCACCATCTGTAGGTGAAGTGTTTTTCCCATGCCAAGCCATCACTCTGGTCTAGTGTCCTTGTATCCTAATGCTGCAGAGAGTTCCCCATGCCAAGCCATCACTCTGGTCTAGTGTCGTTGTATCCTAATGCTGCAGAGTTCCCCATGCCAAGCCATCACTCTGGTCTAGTGTCGTTGTAGCCTAATGCTGCAGAGTTCCCCATGCCAAGCCATCACTCTGGTCTAGTGTCCTTGTATCCTAATGCTGCAGAGAGTTCCCCATGCCAAGCCATCACTCTGGTCTAGTGTCGTTGTATCCTAATGCTGCAGAGAGTTCCCCATGCCAAGCCATCACTCTGGTCTAGTGTCGTTGTATCCTAATGCTGCAGAGAGTTCCCCATGCCAAGCCATCACTCTGGTCTAGTGTCCTTGTATCCTAATGCTGCAGAGAGTTACCCATGCCAAGCCATCACTCTGATCTAGTGTCCTTGTATCCTAATGCTGCAGAGAGTTCCCCATGCCAAGCCATCACTCTGGTCTAGTGTCCTTGTATCCTAATGCTGCAGAGTTCCCCATGCCAAGCCATCACTCTGGTCTAGTGTCCTTGTCCTTGTATCCTAATGCTGCAGAGAGTTTCCCATGCCAAGCCATCACTCTGGTCTAGTGTCCTTGTATCCTAATGCTGCAGAGTTTCCCATGCCAAGCCATCACTCTGGTCTAGTGTCCTTGTCCTTGTATCCTAATGCTGCAGAGAGTTCCCCATGCCAAGCCATCACTCTGGTCTAGTGTCCTTGTATCCTAATGCTGCAGAGAGTTACCCATGCCAAGCCATCACTCTGGTCTTGTGTCCTTGTCTACAAATGCTGCAGAGAGTTCCCCATGCCAAGCCATCACTCTGGTCTAGTGTCCTTGTATCCTAATGCTGCAGAGAGTTACCCATGCCAAGCCATCACTCTGGTCTAGTGTCCTTGTATCCTAATGCTGCAGAGTTTCCCATGCCAAGCCATCACTCTGGTCTAGTGTCCTTGTCCTTGTATCCTAATGCTGCAGAGAGTTACCCATGCCAAGCCATCACTCTGGTCTAGTGTCCTTGTATCCTAATGCTGCAGAGTTTCCCATGCCAAGCCATCACTCTGGTCTAGTGTCCTTGTCCTTGTATCCTAATGCTGCAGAGAGTTACCCATGCCAAGCCATCACTCTGGTCTAGTGTCCTTGTATCCTCATGCTGCAGAGAGTTTCCCATGCCAAGCCATCACTCTGGTCTAGTGTCCTTGTATCCTAATGCTGCAGAGAGTTCCCCATGCCAAGCCATCACTCTGGTCTAGTGTCCTTGTCTCCAAATGCTGCAGAGAGTTCCCCATGCCAAGCCATCACTCTGGTCTTGTGTCGTTGTCCTTGTATCATAACGCTGCAGAGTTACCCATGCCAAGCCATCACTCTGATCTAGTGTCCTTGTATCCTAATGCTGCAGAGAGTTCCCCATGCCAAGCCATCACTCTGGTCTAGTGTCCTTGTATCCTAATGCTGCAGAGTTACCCATGCCAAGCCATCACTCTGGTCTAGTGTCCTTGTATCCTAACGCTGCAGAGAGTTTCCCATGCCAAGCCATCACTCTGGTCTTGTGTCCTTGTATCCTAACGCTGCAGAGAGTTACCCATGCCAAGCCATCACTCTGGTCTAGTGTCCTTGTCCTTGTATCCTAATGCTGCAGAGAGTTTCCCATGCCAAGCCATCACTCTGATCTAGTGTCCTTGTATCCTAATGCTGCAGAGTTCCCCATGCCAAGCCATCACTCTGGTCTAGTGTCCTTGTCCTTGTATCCTAATGCTGCAGAGAGTTTCCCATGCCAAGCCATCACTCTGGTCTAGTGTCATTGTCCTTGTCTCCTAATGCTGCAGAGAGTTCCCCATGCCAAGCCATCACTCTGGTCTAGTGTCCTTGTATCCTAATGCTGCAGAGAGTTTCCCATGCCAATCCATCACTCTGGTCTAGTGTCCTTGTCCTTGTCTCCTAATGCTGCAGAGAGTTTCCCATGCCAAGCCATCACTCTGGTCTAGTGTCCTTGTATCCTAATGCTGCAGACAGTTTCCCATGCCAAGCCATCACTCTGGTCTCGTGTCCTTGTATCCTAATGCTGCAGAGAGTTCCCCATGCCAAGCCATCACTCTGGTCTAGTGTCGTTGTCCTTGTATCCTAATGCTGCAGAGAGTTCCCCATGCCAAGCCATCACTCTGGTCTAGTGTCCTTGTATCCTAATGCTGCAGAGAGTTCCCCATGCCAAGCCATCACTCGGGTCTTGTGTCCTTGTATCCTAATGCTGCAGAGTTCCCCATGCCAAGCCATCACTCTGGTCTAGTGTCCTTGTCCTTGTATCCTAATGCTGCAGAGAGTTTCCCATGCCAAGCCATCATTCTGGTCTAGTGTCATTGTCCTTGTCTCCTAATGCTGCAGAGAGTTCCCCATGCCAAGCCATCACTCTGGTCTAGTGTCCTTGTATCCTAATGCTGCAGAGAGTTTCCCATGCCAAGCCATCACTCTGGTCTAGTGTCCTTGTCCTTGTCTCCTAATGCTGCAGAGAGTTTCCCATGCCAAGCCATCACTCTGGTCTAGTGTCCTTGTATCCTAATGCTGCAGAGAGTTTCCCATGCCAAGCCATCACTCTGGTCTAGTGTCCTTGTATCCTAATGCTGCAGAGAGTTCCCCATGCCAAGCCATCACTCTGGTCTAGTGTCGTTGTCCTTGTATCCTAATGCTGCAGAGAGTTCCCCATGCCAAGCCATCACTCTGGTCTAGTGTCCTTGTATCCTAATGCTGCAGAGAGTTCCCCATGCCAAGCCATCACTCTGGTCTAGTGTCCTTGTATCCTAATGCTGCAGAGAGTTTCCCATGCCAAGCCATCACTCTGGTCTAGTGTCCTTGTATCCTAATGCTGCAGAGAGTTCCCCATGCCAAGCCATCACTCTGGTCTAGTGTCCTTGTCCTTGTCTCCTAATGCTGCAGAGAGTTTCCCATGCCAAGCCATCACTCTGGTCTAGTGTCCTTGTATCCTAATGCTGCAGACAGTTTCCCATGCCAAGCCATCACTCTGGTCTCGTGTCCTTGTATCCTAATGCTGCAGAGAGTTCCCCATGCCAAGCCATCACTCTGGTCTAGTGTCCTTGTATCCTAATGCTGCAGAGAGTTACCCATGCCAAGCCATCACTCTGGTCTAGTGTCCTTGTATCCTAACGCTGCAGCGAGTTCCCCATGCCAAGCCATCACTCTGGTCTAGTGTCCTTGTATCCTAACGCTGCAGCGAGTTCCCCATGCCAAGCCATCACTCTGGTCTAGTGTCCTTGTATCCTAATGCTGCAGAGAGTTTCCCGTGCCAAGCCATCACTCTGGTCTAGTGTCGCCAAGCAGCTGAGAAGGTGAAGAAGCCGTTTCATTACCAATGTCCAGAGGGCCATGGGCAGGGTGTCAGCCTGGTGTTCCACAGAGGGCCATGGGCAGGGTGTCAGCCTGGTGTTCCACAGAGGGCCATGGGCAGGGTGTCAGCCTGGTGTTCCACAGAGGGCCATGGGCAGGGTGTCAGCCTGGTGTTCCACAGAGGGCCATGGGCAGGGTGTCAGCCTGGTGTTCCACAGAGGGCCATGGGCAGGGTGTCAGCCTGGTGTTCCACAGAGGGCCAACCTGGCGAGACTTCAGTCTGCGGGCTAGGGCCAATACCATCCAGGATATAATGCCAACACTTTCCAGGCTGCACAGCCAACAGCACCAACCCCCCCTGGGGCTGGCAGATGTGTAAGAAGCTCTAGTCAGCATGGAGCCCCTTTACCATTCAGCGCTGAGCCTCTATAATAGTCTACCATGTCTGGGGTAGAAGAAGCTGCAGTCAGCATGGAGCCCCTTTACCATTCAGCGCTGAGCCTCTATAATAGCCTACCATGTCTGGGGTAGAAGAAGCTGCAGTCAGCCTGGAGCCCCTTTACCATTCAGCGCTGAGCCTCTATAATAGCCTACCATGTCTGGGGTAGTGGGTTGGTTGGGTGGCATCTGCGTGAAGGTATTGGTAGGGCAGCAGAGTCGGTTCAGAGGGGAAGAGTGTGAGAGGGACACGTCAAAACAAGAACACAACAATAATAGGTGCAGGTTCAGGACCAACACGTTCAGGACCAACACGTTCAGGACCAACACGTTCAGGACCCAACACGTTCAGGACCCAACACGTTCAGGACCCAACACGTTCAGGACCCAACACGTTCAGGACCCAACACGATCAGGCCCAACACGATCAGGCCCAACACGTTCAGGCCCAACACGTTCAGGCCCAACACGTTCAGGACCCAACACGGACCCAACACGTTCAGGACCCAACACGTTCAGGACCAACACGTTCAGGACCCAACACGTTCAGGACCCAACACGTTCAGGACCCAACACGTTCAGGACCAACAACACGTTCAGGACCAACACGTTCAGGACCAACAACACGTTCAGGACCAACAACACGTTCAGGACCAACAACACGTTCAGGACCAACAACACGTTCAGGACCCAACACGTTCAGGACCAACACCACGTTCAGGAGCACCAACACCACGTTCAGGAGCACCAACACCACGTTCAGGAGCACCAACACCACGTTCAGGAGCACCAACACCACGTTCAGGAGCACCAACACCACGTTCAGGAGCACCAACACCACGTTCAGGAGCACCAACACCACGTTCAGGAGCACCAACACCACGTTCAGGACCAACATGTTCAGGCCCCAGCATGTTCAGGACCAACATGATCAGGACCAACAACATGTTCAGGCCCAACATGATCAGGACCAACACGTTCAGGCCCAACACGTTCAGGCCCAACACGTTCAGGCCCCAGCACGTTCAGGACCAACACCACGTTCAGGACCAACACCACGTTCAGGACCAACACCACGTTCAGGACCAACACGATCAGGACCAACACGTTCAGGCCCAACACGTTCAGGACCAACATGATCAGGCCCAACACGTTCAGGACCAACACGTTCAGGACCCAACACGTTCAGGACCCAACACGTTCAGGACCCAACACGTTCAGGACCAACACGTTCAGGCCCCAACACGTTCAGGACCAACATGATCAGGCCCAACACGTTCAGGACCAACATGATCAGGCCCAACACATTCAGGACCAACATGTTCAGGCCCCAGCACGTTCAGGACCAACATGTTCAGGACCAACATGATCAGGCCCAACACGTTCAGGACCAACATGTTCAGGCCCCAGCATGTTCAGGGGCATCACGTTCAGGAGCAACATGAACTCCAGAGTTTCCAGAGTCCTTCTGTGGAGACATTTAAGGTATTTATGTTAGCTAGATACTACACTTGGTAAATAGACAGCTAATGGCTGTGTGTGTTTAGCTAGATACTACACTTGGCAAATAGCCAGATAATGTCTTTGTGTTAACTAGATACCACAGTTGGTAAATAGACAGAATGGCTGTGTTTTAGCTAGATACCACAGTTGTTAAATAGACAGATAATGGTTGTGTTATTGCTAGATACCACAGTTGGTAAATAGACAGATAATGGCTGTGTTATTGCTAGATACTACAGTTGGTAAATAGACAGATAATGGCTGTGTGTTTAGCTAGATACCACAGTTGGTAAATAGACAGATAATGGCTGTGTTTTAGCTAGATACTACAGTTGGTAAATAGACAGATAATGGCTGTGTTCTACCACTCTAAATTCCAAGCATCTGCCTCTAACCCTAGGAAGCTCTTTGCCACCTTCTCCTCCCTCCTGAATCCTCCCCCCCCCCCTCCCTCTCTGCAGATGACTTCGTCAACCATTTTGAAAAGAAGGTCGACGACATCCGATCCTCGTTTGCTAAGTCAAACGACACCGCTGGTTCTGCTCACACTGCCCTACCCTGTGCTCTGACCTCTTTCTCCCCTCTCTCTCCAGATGAAATCTTGCGTCTTATGACGGCCGGCCGCCCAACAACCTGCCCGCTTGACCCTATCCCCTCCTCTCTTCTCCAGACCATTTCCGGAGACCTTCTCCCTTACCTCACCTCGCTCATCAACTCATCCCTGACCGCTGGCTACGTCCCTTCCGAGAGTTGCACCCCTTCTGAAAAAACCTACACTCGATCCCTCCGATGTCAACAACTACAGACCAGTATCCCTTCTTTCTTTTCTCTCCGAAACTCTTGAACGTGCCGTCCTTGGCCAGCTCTCCCGCTATCTCTCTCAGAATGACCTTCTTGATCCAAATCAGTCAGGTTTCAAGACTAGTCATTCAACTGAGACTGCTCTTCTCTGTATCACGGAGGCGCTCCGCACTGATAAAGCTAACTCTCTCTCCTCTGCTCTCATCCTTCTAGACCTATCGGCTGCCTTCGATACTGTGAACCATCAGATCCTCCTCTCCACCCTCTCCGAGTTGGGCATCTCCGGCGCGGCCCACGCTTGGATTGCGTCCTACCTGACAGGTCGCTCCTACCAGGTGGCGTGGCGAGAATCTGTCTCCTCACCACGCGCTCTCACCACTGGTGTCCCCCAGGGCTCTGTTCTAGGCCCTCTCCTATTCTCGCTATACACCAAGTCACTTGGCTCTGTCATAACCTCACATGGTCTCTCCTATCATTGCTATGCAGACGACACACAATTAATCTTCTCCTTTCCCCCTTCTGATGACCAGGTGGCGAATCGCATCTCTGCATGTCTGGCAGACATATCAGTGTGGATGACGGATCACCACCTCAAGCTGAACCTCGGCAAGACGGAGCTGCTCTTCCTCCCGGGGAAGGACTGCCCGTTCCATGATCTCGCCATCACGGTTGACAACTCCATTGTGTCCTCCTCCCAGAGCGCTAAGAACCTTGGCGTGATCCTGGACAACACCCTGTCGTTCTCAACTAACATCAAGGCGGTGGCCCGTTCCTGTAGGTTCATGCTCTACAACATCCGTAGAGTACGACCCTGCCTCACACAGGAAGCGGCGCAGGTCCTAATCCAGGCACTTGTCATCTCCCGTCTGGATTACTGCAACTCGCTGTTGGCTGGGCTCCTGCCTGTGCCATTAAACCCCTACAACTCACCCAGAACGCCGCAGCCCGTCTGGTGTTCAACCTTCCCAAGTTCTCTCACGTCACCCCGCTCCTCCGCTCTCTCCACTGGCTTCCAGTTGAAGCTCGCATCCGCTACAAGACCATGGTGCTTGCCTACGGAGCTGTGAGGGGAACGGCACCTCAGTACCTCCAGGCTCTGATCAGGCCCTACACCCAAACAAGGGCACTGCGTTCATCCACCTCTGGCCTGCTCGCCTCCCTACCACTGAGGAAGTACAGTTCCCGCTCAGCCCAGTCAAAACTGTTCGCTGCTCTGGCCCCCAATGGTGGAACAAACTCCCTCACGACGCCAGGACAGCGGAGTCAATCACCACCTTCCGGAGACACCTGAAACCCCACCTCTTTAAGGAATACCTAGGATAGGATAAAGTAATCCTTCTCACCCCCCTTAAAAGATTTAGATGCACTATTGTAAAGTGGCTGTTCCACTGGATGTCATAAGGTGAATGCACCAATTTGTAAGTCGCTCTGGATAAGAGCGTCTGCTAAATGACTTAAATGTAAATGTTAGCTAGATACTACAGTTGGTAAATAGACAGATAATGGCTGTGTTTTAGCTAGATACCACAGTTAAGTTTCTAGAAGTTGCACTATTTCACAGCAGTGCTGGTTTAAAGCTCCAAACAGTAGACATCATTAAAGTTTGTCTGTGAATGTTGAGCCTCTAGTGAAAACATCCTGAACCGACAAAATCAATAACCACAAAAAGTCAACAAAGAAACGTAATTAAACAATAGAAGAGAAGATCATCGTGGCTCTGGTCAGAAATAGCACGATGTAGTGAACAGTTTGTCATTTGGGACACGACCCAGAGACGATGAATTACTCAATAAATTAAGGAGGGGTACAAACTATAGATGTGTTTAGGATTGTATTTCTTTTCTCCTGGTAGAAAAGTAAGACATAGAGTATTGATTCTAATGTGGTGTTTTGTTTCTCAGTAGTGGACCCAGTGTAAACTGTCATGGTAGCTGGGCTTAACGCTGTGGATTTTGGGGGAGACAGAGAGAGGGGGAGAGACAGAGAGGGGGAGAGTGGGGGAGAGAGGGGAGGGAGGGAGAGATTCTGTAGTGACAGGTGATATCAGTCTGTATTGACAGGTCATACCAGTCTGTAGTGACAGGTGATACCAGTCTGTAGTGACAGGTGATACCAGTCTGTAGTGGCAGGTGATACCAGTCTGTAGTGACAGGTGATACCAGTCTGTAGTGACAGGTGATACCAGTCTGTATTTACAGGTGATAGTGGCAGGTGTTATAAGTCTGTAGTGACAGGTGATACCAGTCTGTAGTGACAGGTGATACCAGTCTGTAGGGACAGGTGATACCAGTCTGTAGGGACAGGTGATACCAGTCTGTAGGGACAGGTGATATCAGTCTGTAGGGACAGGTGATATCAGTCTGTAGTGACAGGTGATATCAGTCTGTAGTGACAGGTGATACCAGTCTGTAGTGACAGGTGATACCAGTCTGTAGTGACAGGTGATACCAGTCTGTAGTGACAGGTGATACCAGTCTATAGTGACAGGTGATACCAGTCTGTAGTGACAGGTGATACCAGTCTGTAGTGACAGGTGATACCAGTCTGTAGTGACAGGTGATACCAGTCTGTAGTGACAGGTGATACCAGTCTGTAGTGACAGGTGATACCAGTCTGTAGTGACAGGTGATACCAGTCTGTAGTGACAGGTGATACCAGTCTGTAGTGACAGGTGATACCAGTCTGTAGTGACATGTGATACCAGTCTGTAGTGACATGTGATACCAGTCTGTAGTGACATGTGATACCAGTCTGTAGTGACAGGTGATACCAGTCTGTAGTGATATCAGCCTGTAGTGACATGTGATATCAGTCTGTAGTGACAGGTGATACCAGTCTGTAGTGACATGTGATACCAGTCTGTAGTGACATGTGATACCAGTCTGTAGTGACATGTGATACCAGTCTGTAGTGACATGTGATATCAGTCTGTAGTGACATGTGATATCAGTCTGTAGTGATATCAGCCTGTAGTGACATGTGATACCAGTCTTTAGTGACATGTGATATCAGTCTGTAGTGATATCAGTCTGTAGTGACATGTGATACCAGTCTGTAGTGACATGTGATACCAGTCTGTAGTGACATGTGATACCAGTCTTTAGTGACATGTGATATCAGTCTGTAGTGACATGTGATACCAGTCTGTAGTGACATGTGATACCAGTCTGTAGTGACATGTGATATCAGTCTGTAGTGATATCAGTCTGTAGTGACATGTGATATCAGTCTGTAGTGACATGTGATATCAGTCTGTAGTGATATCAGTCTGTAGTGACATGTGATACCAGTCTTTAGTGACATGTGATATCAGTCTGTAGTGATATCAGTCTGTAGTGACATGTGATACCAGTCTGTAGTGACATGTGATACCAGTCTGTAGTGACATGTGATACCAGTCTTTAGTGACATGTGATACCAGTCTGTAGTGACAGGTGATACCATGGACAGCTGTGAGCCAGTCTCTCATTGGACTAGTCTTTACCCTCCTCATGGACAGCTGTGAGCCAGTTTGTTCCTGGTCTGGTCTGTACCTGGTCTGGTCTGTACCTGGTCTAGTCTAGTCTGGTCTGGTCTGTACCTGGTCTGGTTTTGTCTATACCTGGTTTTGTCTATACCTGGTTTTGTCTATACCTGGTTTGGTCTGGTTTTGTCTATACCTGGTTTGGTCTGTACCTGGTCTGGTTTGGTCTGTACCTGGTCTGGTTTGGTCTGTACCTGGTCTGGTTTGGTCTGTACCTGGTCTGGTTTGGTCTGTACCTGGTCTGGTTTGGTCTGTACCTGGACTGGTCTCGTTTTGTCTACCTGGTCTGGTCTAGTCTGGTCTGTACCTGGTCTGGTCGAGTCTGGTCTGTACCTGGTCTGGTTTGGTCTGTACCTTGTCTGGTCTGTACCTGGTCTGGTTTGGTCTGTACCTTGTCTGGTCTGTACCTGGTCTGGTTTGGTCTGTACCTTGTCTGGTCTGTACCTGGTCTGGCCTGTACCTGGTCTGGCCTGTACCTGGACTGGTCTGTACCTGGTCTGTACCTTGTCTGGTCTGTACCTGGACTGGTCTGTACCTGGTCTGGTCTGGTTTGGTCTGTACCTGGTCTGGTCTGTACCTGATCTGGTTTGGTCTGTACCTGGTCTAGTCTCGTCTGGTCTGTACCGGGTCTGGTTTGGTCTGTACCTGGTCTGGTTTGGTCTGTACCTGGACTGGTCTGTACCTGGACTGGTCTGTACCTGGTCTGGTTTTGTCTGTACCTGGTCTAGTCTCGTCTGGTCTGTACCGGGTCTGGTTTGGTCTGTACCTGGTCTGGTTTGGTCTGTACCTGGTCTGGTCTGGTCTGTACCTGGACTGGTCTGTACCTGGACTGGTCTGTACCTTGTCTGGTCTGGTTTTGTCTGTACCTGGTCTGGTCTGTACCTGGTCTGGTCTGTACCTGGTCTGGTCTGTACCTGGTTTGGTCTGTACCTGGTCTGGTTTGGTATGTACCCGGTCCTTCTGTAGCTCAGTTGGTAGAGCATGGCGCTTGTAACGCCAGGGAAGTGGGTTCAATCCCGGGACCACCCATACGTAGAATGTATGCACACATGACTGTAAGTCGCTTTGGATAAAAGTGTCTGCTAAATGGCATATATTATTATGTACCTGGTCTGGTCTGTACCTGGACTGGTCTCGTTTTGTCTGTACCTGGTCTGGTCTAGTCTGGTCTGTACCTGGTCTGGTCTGTACCTGGTCTGTACCTGGTCTGGTCTGTACCTGGTCTGGTCTGTACCTTGTCTGGTCTGTACCTGGTCTGGTCTGTACCTGGTCTGGTCTGTACCTGGTCTGTACCTTGTCTGGTCTGTACCTTGTCTGGTCTGTACCTTGTCTGGTCTGTACCTTGTCTGGTCTGTACCTTGTCTGGTCTGTACCTTGTCTGGTCTGTACCTGGACTGGTCTGTACCTGGTCTGGTCTGGTTTGGTCTGTACCTGGTCTAGTCTCGTCTGGTCTGTACCGGGTCTGTACCTGGTCTGGTCTGGTCTGTACCTGGACTGGTCTGTACCTGGTCTGGTCTGGTTTTGTCTGTACCGGGTCTGGTTTTGTCTGTACCGGGTCTGGTTTTGTCTGTACCGGGTCTGGTTTGGTCTGTACCGGGTCTGGTTTGGTCTGTACCGGGTCTGGTTTGGTCTGTACCTGGTCTGGTCTGGTCTGTACCTGGTCTGGACTGGTCTGTACCTGGACTGGTCTGTACCTGGACTGGTCTGTACCTGGTTTTGTCTGTGTCTGGTCTGTACCTGGTCTGGTCTAGTCTGGTCTGTACCTGGTCTGGTCTGTACCTGGTCTGGTTTGGTCTGTACCTTGTCTGGTCTGTACCTTGTCTGGCCTGTACCTGGACTGGTCTAGTCTGGTTTGTACCTTGTCTGGTTTGTACCTTGTCTGGTCTGTACCTGGTCTGGTCTGTACCTTGTCTGGTCTGGTCTAGTCTCGTCTGGTCTGTACCTGGTCTGGTCTGTACCTGGTCTGTACCTGGTCTGTACCTTGTCTGGTCTAGTCTCGTCTGGTCTGTACCTGGTCTGGTCTGTACCTGGTCTGGTTTGGTCTGTACCTGGTCTAGTCTCGTCTGGTCTGTACCGGGTCTGGTCTTGTCTGGTCTGGTCTCTTAGCTGTTCTGATCTGGTCTCGTTTAGTCTTGTTTATTCTGGTCTGGACCTGATCTAATCTGCAGCAAGGTCCTCCCTGTGCGTCTGCTTGAAATATTCAACGCCGTGATCAAACAGAACCCACTTCCTGGTTCAACAGCCGCCCTGCTTCTGGAACGTTCAGCTGTCCCGACAACACCCGCAAGGAAAAGCACTAAAAAGACTAGCATGTATATCACATCTGGCCAAAACCTCATCCCATCTGGCCAAAACCTCATCCCATCTGGCCAAAACCTCATCCCATCTGGCCAAAACCTCATCCCATCTGGCCAAAACCTCATCCCATCTGGCCAAAACCTCATCCCATCTGGCCAAAACCTCATCCCATCTGGCCAAAACCTCATCCCATCTGGCCAAAACCTCATCCCATCTGGCCAAAACCTCATCCCATCTGGCCAAAAACTCATCCCATCTGGCCAAAAACTCATCCCATCTGGCCAAAACCTCATCCCATCTGGCCAAAACTCATCCCATCTGGCCAAAACCTCATCCAATCTGGCCAAAACCTCATCCAATATGGCCAAAACCTCATCCAATCTGGCCAAAACCTCATCCCATATGTCCAAAACCTCATCCCATATGGCCAAAACCTCATCCCATATGGCCAAAACCTCATCCCATCTGGCCAAAACCTCATCCCATCTGGCCAAAACCTCATCCCATCTGGCCAAAACCTCATCCCATCTGGCCAAAACCTCATCCCACCTGGCCAAAACCTCATCCCACCTGTCCAAAACCTCATCCCACCTGTCCAAAACCTCATCCTAGGAAGTCTGACTCAGGTCATTGCTGTGATGATTGGCCCAGACAGTCATGCCCGGCAGAGGAGGAAACGTGTCTGTCACAACATTGTACTTCAACTTTCTGACAAACGCATATGAGCCACTCCGTCATATCCCAGAGTCCTTTGTTGTGTTGCTATTGAGTGGAGGAGAGCCAGTTCTCAGAGGAGGGACTCCAGTTGTCTCTGTATTTAGTTTCGACGGACTGTGTGAAATGACTTCTTGTGTCAGTTAATTAGTCTGGTAAGCAGCAAGTGTCCCCGTCCAATCAGCCAGAGACAATCTCTCAGGGAATACCTCCCAAACGGCACCCTATTCCCTATGTAGTGCACTACTATCCTAGGGGCGCCGGTCAAAAGGAGTGCACTATATTGGGGATTAAGGGTTTTTATTTTGGCATGCAGTCTCAGTGTGAAGGAGCTTTCTGTTTCTTAATCAGATGCAATGATATTCAAGCTCTGGGTTAAACTCGATTAAAAACAGAGCCAACGAACTAATCACTAATTTCAAACATATTGTTGCCTGCTAATGTCGGAGCAGCAACTTTCTACTGGCAACTAATCAATCATCATTCCCCAAAGTACAGAGTGTGTAGGAGTGTCTGGGTGTGTGTGTGTGTGTGTGTGTGTGTTTAAACAGTGTTTACAATGAAGATCTGTGAGGTTATTTGTATTTTTACGAATTATCTTTTGAAAGACAGGGTCCTGAAAAGGGGAGTTGACATAATATTCACCTCCCAGTATACAGTAGTAGACGAGACGACTATCAAAAGACTCTCCACAACAGAGCCTTTAATTAACTACTACATAATATTCACGTCCCAGTATACAGACAGTGATGTATGGACTGAGGGAGAGAGGGAGAGAGGGAGAGAGGGAGAGAGGGAGAGGGATCTTGTCCCATGAAAATCTGCATTATGTCTGAATAAAACAACTCCATCTCACTGTGTTCTTTTAATTCAAACATGGGTATTGTTTACTTTTGTCCTGTCAGCTTATTAAAATTGTATTATATTTTTTTTATATTTGTCAGCATTTGTTTGTGACAATGGCAAAGTAGTGCACGACATAGGGAATAGGGTGCCACTTGGGAACATGACACATTAGGGGAAGATGAGTGGTTGTATGTGTTTAACCAAGGCCCTGTTGGAATCCAGTAGTTTGGGCTGAATGTGTTTAACCAAGGCCCTGTTGGAATCCAGTAGTTTGGGCTGAATGTGTTTTAACCAAGGCCTCGTTGGAACCCAGTAGTTTGGGCTGAATGTGTTTAACCAAGGCCCTGTTGGAACCCAGTAGTTTGGGCTGAATGTGTTAAACCAAGGCCTTGTTGGAACCCAGTAGTTTGGGCTGAATGTGTTAAACCAAGGCCTCGTTGGAACCCAGTAGTTTGGGCTGAATGTGTTAAACCAAGGCCCTGTTGGAACCCAGTAGTTTGGGCTGAATGTGTTTAACCAAGGCCTCGTTGGAACCCAGTAGTTTGGGCTGAATGTGTTTAACCAAGGCCCTGTTGGAACCCAGTAGTTTGGGCTGAATGTGTTAAACCAAGGCCTCGTTGGAACCCAGTAGTTTGGGCTGAATGTGTTTAACCAAGGCCCTGTTGGAACCCAGTAGTTTGGGCTGAATGTGTTTAACCAAGGCCTCGTTGGAACCCAGTAGTTTGGGCTGAATGTGTTAAACCAAGGCCTCGTTGGAACCCAGTAGTTTGGGGTGAATGTGTTAAACCAAGGCCTTGTTGGAACCCAGTAGTTTGGGCTGAATGTGTTTAACCAAGGCCTCGTTGGAACCCAGTAGTTTGGGCTGAATGTGTTAAACCAAGGCCTCGTTGGAACCCAGTAGTTTGGGGTGAATGTGTTAAACCAAAGCCTCGTTGGAACCCAGTAGTTTGGGCTGAATGTGTTAAACCAAAGCCTTGTTGGAACCCAGTAGTTTGGGCTGAATGTGTTTAACCAAGGCCCTGTTGGAACCCAGTAGTTTGGGGTGAATGTGTTTAACCAAGGCCCTGTTGGAACCCAGTAGTTTGGGCTGAATGTGTTAAACCAAGGCCCTGTTGGAACCCAGTAGTTTGGGCTGAATGTGTTTAACCAAGGCCCTGTTGGAACCCAGTAGTTTGGGCTGAATGTGTTAAACCAAGGCCTCGTTGGAACCCAGTAGTTTGGGCTGAATGTGTTAAACCAAGGCCCTGTTGGAACCCAGTAGTTTGGGCTGAATGTGTTTAACCAAGGCCCTGTTGGAACCCAGTAGTTTGGGCTGAATGTGTTAAACCAAGGCCTTGTTGGAACCCAGTAGTTTGGGCTGAATGTGTTAAACCAAGGCCTCGTTGGAA
The DNA here is from genome assembly GCF_023373465.1 of Oncorhynchus keta. Lineage (NCBI taxonomy): Eukaryota > Metazoa > Chordata > Actinopteri > Salmoniformes > Salmonidae > Oncorhynchus > Oncorhynchus keta. The sequence goes on along the minus strand of NW_026277305.1, from coordinate 41,592 downwards.
CCCAGTAGTTTGGGCTGAATGTGTTAAACCAAGGCCTCGTTGGAACCCAGTAGTTTGGGGTGAATGTGTTAAACCAAGGCCTCGTTGGAACCCAGTAGTTTGGGGTGAATGTGTTAAACCAAGGCCTTGTTGGAACCCAGTAGTTTGGGCTGAATGTGTTTAACCAAGGCCTCGTTGGAACCCAGTAGTTTGGGGTGAATGTGTTAAACCAAGGCCCTGTTGGAACCCAGTAGTTTGGGCTGAATGTGTTTAACCAAAGCCTCATTGGAACCCAGTAGTTTGGGCTGAATGTGTTAAACCAAGGCCCTGTTGGAACCCAGTAGTTTGGGCTGAATGTGTTAAACCAAGGCCCTGTTGGAATCCAGTAGTTTGGGCTGAATGTGTTAAACCAAGGCCTTGTTGGAACCCAGTAGTTTGGTCTGAATGTGTTAAACCAAGGCCTTGTTGGAATCCAGTAGTTTGGGCTGAATGTGTTAAACCAAGGCCTTGTTGGAACCCAGTAGTTTGGGCTGAATGTGTTAAACCAAGGCCTTGTTGGAACCCAGTAGTTTGGTCTGAATGTGTTAAACCAAGGCCCTGTTGGAACCCAGTAGGTTGGTCTGAATGTGTTAAACCAAGGCCCTGTTGGAACCCAGTAGTTTGGGGTGAATGTGTTTAACCAAGGCCTTGTTGGAACCCAGTAGTTTGGGCTGAATGTGTTTAACCAAGGCCCTGTTGGAATCCAGTAGTTTGGGCTGAATGTGTTTTAACCAAGGCCCTGTTGGAATCCAGTAGTTTGGGCTGAATGTGTTTAACCAAGGCCTTGTTGGAACCCAGTAGTTTGGGCTGAATGTGTTTAACCAAGGCCCTGTTGGAACCCAGTAGTTTGGGGTGAATGTGTTTAACCAAGGCCCTGTTGGAACCCAGGAGTTTGGGTTGAATGTGTTTAACCAAGGCCCTGTTGGAACCCAGTAGGTTGGTCTGAATGTGTTTAACCAACGCCCTGTTGGAACCCAGTAGGTTGGTCTGAATGTGTTTAACCAAAGCCTCGTTGGAACCCAGTAGTTTGGGCTGAATGTGTTTAACCAAGGCCTCGTTGGAACCCAGTAGTTTGGGCTGAATGTGTTTAACCAAGGCCTTGTTGGAACCCAGGAGTTTGGGCTGAATGTGTTTAACCAAGGCCTTGTTGGAACCCAGGAGTTTGGGTTGAATGTGTTTAACCAAGGCCCTGTTGGAACCCAGTAGGTTGGTCTGAATGTGTTTAACCAAAGCCCTGTTGGAACCCAGTAGTTTGGGGTGAATGTGTTTAACCAAAGCCTCGTTGGAACCCAGTAGTTTGGTCTGAATGTGTTTAACCAAAGCCCTGTTGGAACCCAGTAGTTTGGGCTGAATGTGTTTAACCAAGGCCTTGTTGGAACCCAGGAGTTTGGGCTGAATGTGTTTAACCAAGGCCCTGTTGGAACCCAGGAGTTTGGGTTGAATGTGTTTAACCAAGGCCCTGTTGGAACCCAGTAGTTTGGGCTGAATGTGTTTAACCAAGGCCTTGTTGGAACCCAGTAGTTTGGGCTGAATGTGTTTAACCAAGGCCTTGTTGGAACCCAGTAGTTTGGGCTGAATGTGTTTAACCAAGGCCTTGTTGGAACCCAGGTGTTTGGGCTGGAGCCTCTATGTTCTCATCTAGGGTGCCATTTCCGACGTTCCCTGAGGATCTGTTTTGTTGCCGTTCTGATGTCACTTGTTTCCTGTTGTGTGCGTTCCAAATGGCATCTGTAGTGTACTATATAGGGAATAGGGCTCTGGTCTATAGTAGTGTACTATATAGGGAATAGGGCTCTGGTCTATAGTAGTGTACTATATAGGGAATAGGGCTCTGGTCTATAGTAGTGTACTATATAGGGAATAGGGCTCTGGTCTATAGTAGTGCACTATATAGGAATCTGGTCTATAGTAGTGCACTATATAGGGAATAGGCCTCTGGTCTATAGTAGTGCACTATATAGGAAATAGGGCTCTGGTCTATAGTAGTGCACTATATAGGGAATAGGGCTCTGGTCTAAAGTAGTGTACTATATAGGGAATAGGGCCCTGGTCTATAGTAGTGTACTATATAGGGATCTGGTCTATAGTAGTGCACTATATAGGGATCTGGTCTATAGTAGTGCACTATATAGGGATCTGGTCTATAGTAGTGCACTATATAGGGATCTGGTCTAAAGTAGTGTACTATTAGGGAATAGGGCTCTGGTCTATAGTAGTGTACTATATAGGAATAGGGCTCTGGTCTATAGTAGTGTACTATATAGGAATAGGGCTTGGGCTATAGTAGTGCACTATATAGGGAATAGGCTCTGGTCTAAAGTAGTGTACTAATGGGAATAAATCTGGTCTATAGTAGTGTACTATATAGGAATAGGGCTCTGGTCTATAGTAGTGTACTATATAGGGAATAGGGCTCTGGTCTATAGTAGTGCACTATATAGTGAATAGGGCTCTGGTCCTGTAGTTTACTATATGGGAATAGGGCTCTGGTCTATAGTAGTGTACTATATGGGAATAGGGCTCTGGTCTATAGTAGTGTACTATATAGGGAATAGGGCTCTGGTCTCTAAAGTAGTGTACTATATAGGGAATAGGGCTCTGGTCTAAAGTAGTGTTCTATATAGGAATAGGGCTCTGGTCTATAGTAGTGTACTATATAGGGAATAGGGCTCTGGTCTAAAGTAGTGTAATATATAGGGAATAGGGCTCTGGTCTAAGTAGTGTACTATATAGGGAATAGGGCTCTGGTCTAAAGTAGTGTTCTATATAGGGAATAGGGCTCTGGTCTATAGTAGTGTACTATAGGGAATAGGGCTCTGGTCTAAAGTAGTGTAATATATAGGGAATAGGGCTCTGGTCTAAAGTAGTGTAATATATAGGGAATAGGGCTCTGGTCTAAAGTAGTGTACTATATAGGGAATAGGGCTCTGGTCTATAGTAGTGTACTATATAGGAATAGGGCTCTGGTCTATAGTAGTGTACTATATAGGGAATAGGGCTCTGGTCTAAAGTAGTGTACTATATAGGGAATAGGGCTCTGGTCTAAAGTAGTGTACTATATAGGGAATAGGGCTCTGGTCTAAAGTAGTGTACTATATAGGGAATAGGGCTCTATCTAAAGTTGAAACAGTTTTCTTCCTCTTCTGACGAGGAGTATGAAGGATCGGACCAATGCACAGCGTGTTAAGTGTTCATGTTATATTTATTAGAACAGAAACACTAAACAAAAATAGAGTAGTGAAAGTAGTGCACTATATAGGGAATGGGGCTCTGGTCTAAAGTAGTGCACTATATAGGGAATAGGGCTCTGGTCTAAAGTAGTGCACTATATAGGGAATAGGGCTCTGGTCTAAAGTAGTGTACTATATAGGGAATAGGGCTCTGGTCTATGGTAGTGCACTATATATATGGAATAGGGCTCTGGTCTAAAGTAGTGCACTATATAGGGAATAGGGCTCTGGTCTAAAGTAGTGCACTATATAGGGAATAGGACTCTGGTCTAAGTAGTGCACTATATAGGGAATAGGGCTCTGGTCTATAGTAGTGCACTATATAGGGAATAGGGCTCTGGTCTAAAGTAGTGTACTATATAGGGAATAGGGCTCTGGTCTATAGTAGTACACTCTATAGGGAATAGGGCCCTGGTCTATAGTAGTGTACTATATAGGGAATAAGGTTCTACCCAAAATAGTGTACTATATAGGGAATAGGGCTCTGGTCTATAGTAGTGTACTACATAGGGAATAGGGTTCTGGTCTATAGTAGTGCACTATATAGGGAATAGGGTGCCATTTGGGACGTATGTATACCATATGATGTCTTCGTTAATTAGCCGATGGCTAATGATTAAATCAGAAAGGCAGAGTGAAGTGTTAACGATAATTAGCTATCAGTCTCAACATGAAGCTGCTCTAATTAATGTGGCCCTGTGATCTCCTGATCAGCCTGGTTTATATGGAACATCTTGTCTCATATTTCTACAACAGACCGCATGGAAAATGTATGTTTTGTTTATTTTAACCAAGTCACATATGTTGACTTTGCAACTAATTATTAAGAACTAAGTTAAACTAAATGAACTTAAACTAAACACCATTTTTCAAGGCAACATCTCAACACCCACCACTTCTTCGCAAGAACACAAGAACTTTCACAAGGATGAAGTCAAGGTCAAAGTCTTTGTTGGATGATGATGCATTGAAACTTCATCCCTCCCTCTCTTTTAGCAGAACAGCAAACTGAGTGTCTGTTCCCAGCGGGAAGTTCTGTTTTTTTATCAGAGGGAGGGAAGGAAAGGAGAAAGAGAGGGAGGGAGGGAGGGAGGGAGGAGGGAAGGAGGAAAGGAGAGGAAAGAGGGGAGGGAAGGGAGGGAGGGAGGGAAGGAAAGGAAAGGAGAAAGAGAGGGAGGGAAGGGAGGGAGGAGGAAAGGAAAGGGAAGAGGGGAGGGAGGGAAGGGAGGGAGGAGGGAAGGAAAGGAGGAAGGGAGGAGGGAAGGAAAGGAGCAAGAGAGGGAGGGAAGGGAGGGAAGGAAAGGAAAGGAGCAAGAGAGGGAGGGAGGAAAGGGAGGGAGGAGGGAAGGAAAGGAGGGAAGAGAGGGAGGGAGGGAGGAGGGAAGGAAAGGAGCAAGGAAGGGAGGGAGGGAAGGGAGGAGGGAAGGAAAGGAGGGAGAGGAAAGGGAGGGAAAGGGAGGGAGGAGGGAAGGAAAGGAGCAAGAGAGGGAGGGGAGGAAGGAAAGTAGGAGAAAGGAGGGAAAGGAAAGGAGAAAGAGAGGGAGGGAAGGGAGGAGGGAAGGAAAGGAGCAAGAGAAGGGGGAAGGAAAGGAAAGGAGGGGAGGGAGGGAGGGAGGGAGGGAAGGAAAGGAGGGAGGGAGGGAGGGAGGAGGGAAGAAAGGAGAAGGAAGGGAGGGAGGGGTAGGGAGGAGGGGAAAGGAAAGGAGAAGAGAGGGAGGGAGGGAGGGAAGGGGAAAAAGGAGCAAGAGAGGGGAGGGAGGGAAGGAAAGAAAGGAGGAGGGGGAGGGAAGGATGGGAGGAGGGAAGGAAAGAGCAAGAGAGGGAGGGAAAGAGGGAGAGGGGGGGAAGGAAAGGAGCAATAGGGAGGGAAGGGAGGGAGGGAGGGGAGGGAAAGGGAAAGGAGCAAGGGAGGAGGGAGGGAGGAGGGGGAGGGAGGGAGGGATAATCAATCATTCAAAGGAACGCTGAGCAAACGGGTAGTGTACAGAGGTGATGAGAGGGAGGCAGGGTAGGAGAGGAAGCAAGCCTAGGGCGTCCCAGCAGGGAGGTGCACAGAATAGGAGATGAGAGGGAGGCAGGGTAGGAGAAGGAGAGATGGGGGTGGAGAAACAGAGGAGGGAGAGGGGCAGGAGACCTGAAAAAGGAGAAAGAAAAGGGAAAGGAAAGGAGTCCTGTTTCTCCTCCTAATTATACCTGAACCATGGCATGCTGGAGGGAGACTGACCCGTTAGCAGGGAAGGAAAGAATTACAAACAGATATTATACCTGACTCGACTGAACCATGGCATGCTGGTAGAAGTATGAATTACAAACAGACATTATACCTGAAGACTGAACCATTAGCATGCTGAGAAGTATGAATTACACACAGACATTATACCTGACTGATCCATTAGCATGCTGGAGAGGTATGAATTATAGACATTATACCTGAACCCGTTAGCATGCTGGTAGAGGTATGAATTACAAACAGATATTATACCTGACTCGACTGAACCATGGCATGCTGAGGAATTACAAACAGACATTATACCTGACTAGACTGAACCATGGCATGCTGGTAGAAGTATGAACATTATACCTGGAAAGAGACATTATACCTGGGACCCATGGCATGCTGGTAGAGGTAGAATTATAGACATTATACCTGACTGACCCGAGGGAGGGCTGGTAGGGGAGGTATGAATTATAGACATTATACCTGACTGGTTAGCATGCTAGTAGGGGAAGAATGAATTAGAGAGGCTAGGGAGGAGGGGGGAGGGAGGGAAGGACTGAATGCTAGTAGGGAGGTATAAATTACAGAAATGGCAAGTATGGAATTACAAACAGACATTATACCTGACTGATCCATTAGCATGCTGGTAGGGGGAGACATTATACCTGAGAAAGCATGCTAGGGACTGAACCATGGCATGCTGGTAGAAGTAAATTACAAACAGACATTAGACTAGAGGGCATGCTGGTAGGGAGGACATTATACCTGACTGGGTTAGCATGCTGGTAGAGGTGAATTACAAACAAGAAGGGAGGGTGAATTACAAACAGACATTATACCTGGACTGAACCATGGCATGCTGGTAGAAGTATGAATTACAACAGACATTATACCTGACTAGACTGAGGATGCTGGTAGAAGTATGAATTACAAACAGAGACTAGACTGAACAATGGCATGCTGGTAGAAGTATGAATTACAAACAGACATTATACCTGACTAGACTGAACCATGGCATGCTGGTAGAAGTATGAATTACAAACAGACATTATACCCCATTAGCAAACTGGCATGCTAATAGGTATGAAGAGGAGGGTGCTGGTAGGTGATGAGAGGGAGGGAGGGATCCATTAGCATGGTAGGTATGAGACTGAGCCATTAGAGGAATTACAAACAGACATTATACCTGACTGATCCATTAGCATGCTAAGGATGGGACTGGGCATGCTGGTAGAAGTATGAATTACAGAACAGACATTATACCTGGAGAACCATGGCATGCTGGTAGGGTATGAATTAGACATTAGACCTGACTGACCCGTTAGCATGCTGGTGGAGAATTACAGAAGAAAGTATGAATTACAAACAGACATTATACCTGACTAGAGAACCATGGCAGGGTAGGGATAATCAAACAGACATTATACCTGGAGAAGCATGGCATGCTGACTGAACAATGGCATGATGTGGTAGAAGTATGAATTACAGACATTAGGTGAAGTATGATGAGGGAGGCATATGAATTACAAACAGACATTATACCCCATTAGCAGGGTAGGATGAGACATGGGGGTAGAAGTATGAATTTGGGCAGAAAAACAGACATTATACCTGACTGAATTAGCATGCTAGTGAAGATGAATTACCAACAGTAGAAGTATGAATTACAAACAGACATTATACCTGACTGATCCATTAGCATGCTAGTAGAAGTATGAATTACAAACAGACATTATACCTGACTAGACTGAACCATGGCATGCTGGTAGAAGTATGAATTACAAACAGACATTATACCTGACTAGACTGAACCATGGCATGCTGGTAGAGGTATGAATTATAGACATTATACCTGACTGACCCGTTAGCATGCTGGTAGAGGTATGAATTACAAACAGATATTATACCTGACTGACTGAACCATGGCATGCTGGTAGAAGTATGAATTACAAACAGACATTATACCTGACTAGACTGAACCATGGCATGCTGGTAGAAGTATGAATTACAAACAGACATTATACCTGACTAGACTGAACCATGGCATGCTGGTAGAAGTATGAATTACAAACAGACATTATACCTGACTAGACTGAACAATGGCATGCTGGTAGAAGTATGAATTACAAACAGACATTATACCTGACTAGACTGAACCATGGCATGCTGGTAGAAGTATGAATTACAAACAGACATTATACCCCATTAGCAAACTGATTCATTAGCATGCTTAGCATAGAAGTATGAATTACAGACATTATACCTGACTGATCCAGACATTATACCAGACATTGACTGATCCATTAGCATGCTGGTAGAAGTATGAATTACAAACAGACATTATACCTGACTGATGCTCCAGACATTATACCTGCATGCTGCTGGTAGAAGTATGAATTACAAACAGACATTATACCTGACTGACTCCATTAGCATGCTGGTAGAAGTATGAATTACAAACAGACATTATACCTGACTAGACTGAACCATTAGCATGCTGGTAGAAGTATGAATTACAAACAGACATTATACCCCATTAGCAAACTGATTCATTAGCATGCTAATAGAAGTATGAATTACCAACAGCCATTATACCTGACTGAGCCATTAGCATGTGCTGGTAGAAGTATGAATTACAAACAGACATTATACCTGACTGATCCATTAGCATGCTAGTAGAAGTATGAATTACAAACAGACATTATACCTGACTGATCCATTAGCATGCTAGTAGAAGTATGAATTGCATACAGACATTATACCTGACTGATCTATTAGCATGCTAGTAGAAGTATGAATTACAAACAGACATTATACCTGACTGATCCATTAGCATGCTAGTAGAAGTATGAATTACAAACAGACATTATACCTGACTGATCCATTAGCATGCTAGTAGAAGTATGAATTACAAACAGACATTATACCTGACCTCTCATTAGCATGCTAGTAGAAGTATGAATTACAAACAGACAGTATCCCTGACTGATCCATTAGCATGCTAGTAGAAGTATGAATTTCAAACAGACATTATACCTGACTGATCCATTAGCATGCTAGTAGAAGTATGAATTACAAACAGACATTATACCTGACTAGACTGACCCATGGCATGCTGGTAGAAGTATGAATTACAAACAGATATTATACCTGACTAGACTGAACCATGGCATGCTGGTAGAAGTATGAATTACAAACAGACATTATACCCCATTAGCAAACTGATCCATTAGCATGCTAATAGAAGTATGAATTACAAACAGACATTATACCTGACTGATCCATTAGCATGCTAGTAGAAGTATGAATTACAAACAGACATTATACCTGACTGATCCATTAGCATGCTGGTAGAAGTATGAATTACAAACAGACAGTATACCTGACTGATCCATTAGCATGCTGGTAGAAGTATGAATTACAAACAGACAGTATACCTGACTGACCCATTAGCATGCTAGTAGAAGTATGAATTACAAACATACATTATACCTGATTGATCCATTAGCATGCTAGTAGAAGTATGAATTACAAACAGACATTATACCTGACATGACCCATTAGCATGCTAGTAGAAGTATGAATTACAAACAGACAGTATACCTGACTGACCCATTAGCATGCTATACCTGTAGAGCATGCTAGTATATGAATTACAAACAGACATTATACCTGACTGATCCATTAGCATGCTAGTAGAAGTATGAATTACAAACAGACATTATACCTGACTGATCCATTAGCATGCTGGTAGAAGTATGAATTACAAACAGACAGTATACCTGACTGATCCATTAGCATGCTGGTAGAAGTATGAATTACAAACAGACATTATACCTGACTGATCCATTAGCATGCTAGTAGAAGTATGAATTACAAACAGACATTATACCTGACTGATCCATTAGCATGCTGGTAGAAGTATGAATTACAAACAGACATTATACCTGACTGATCCATTAGCATGCTCGTAGAAGTATGAATTACAAACAGACATTATACCTGACTGATCCATTAGCATGCTGGTAGAAGTATGAATTACAAACATACAGATACCTGACTGATACCTGACTATGAATTACAAACATTTATACCTGACTGATCCATTAGCATGCTGGTAGAAGTATGAATTACAAACAGACAGTATACCTGACTGATCCATTAGCATGCTCGTAGAAGTATGAATTACAAACAACCTACTGTCAGACATATGACACATTCAGTCTGACATGAATAACCACATGAATCCCTTCCCTTCATTGAATGTTATCCAACACACACTTCAGATAGGAGCCCCCTGTCGCAGTAAATTACCATGGCAACCGGTAGGGCTAACAGGTATCAACCCCATGGATCCTCTCAGTAATCTTCCATTCCACTTTAATCCCAGTCACGATAATCTGCCTTTACAACGGCCGTGCATTATAGATGCTGTTCTCCACAGCAACATGTATAAAGACTGCAAACTGAGGAGGCAAGGAGCGGAGAGACGTGGTTACCTCTCTGGTGTGAATACCTGACGGTAGATTTATCCCAAGGAGCGGAGAGACGTGGTTACCTCTCTGGTGTGAATACCTGACGGTAGATTTATCCCAAGGAGCGGAGAGATGTGGTTACCTCTCTGGTGTGAATACCTGACGGTAGATTTATCCCAAGGAGCGGAGAGACGTGGTTACCTCTCTGGTGTGAATACCTGACGGTAGATTTATCCCAAGGAGCGGAGAGACGTGGTTACCTCTCTGGTGTGAATACCTGACGGTAGATTTATCCCATGGAGCGGAGAGACGTGGTTACCTCTCTGGTGTGAATACCTGACGGTAGATTTATCCCAAGGAGCGGAGAGACGTGGTTACCTCTCTGGTGTGAATACCTGACGGTAGATTTATCCCATGGAGCGGAGAGACGTGGTTACCTCTCTGGTGTGAATACCTGACGGTAGATTTATCCCAAGGAGCGGAGAGGCGTGGTTACCTCTCTGGTGTGAATACCTGACGGTAGATTTATCCCATGGAGCGGAGAGACGTGGTTACCTCTCTGGTGTGAATACCTGACGGTAGATTTATCCCATGGAGCGGAGAGACGTGGTTACCTCTCTGGTGTGAATACCTGACGGTAGATTTATCCCAAGGAGCGGAGAGGCGTGGTTACCTCTCTGGTGTGAATACCTAACGGTAGATTTATCCCATGGAGCGGAGATACGTGGTTACCTCTCTGGTGTGAATACCTGACGGTAGATTTATCCCAAGGAGCGGAGAGGCGTGGTTACCTCTCTGGTGTGAATACCTGACGGTAGATTTATCCCATGGAGCGGAGAGACGTGGTTACCTCTCTGGTGTGAATACCTGACGGTAGATTTATCCCATGGAGCGGAGAGACGTGGTTACCTCTCTGGTGTGAATACCTGACGGTAGATTTATCCCAAGGAGCGGAGAGACGTGGTTACCTCTCTGGTGTGAATACCTGACGGTAGATTTATCCCATGGAGCGGAGAGACGTGGTTACCTCTCTGGTGTGAATACCTGACGGTAGATTTATCCCATGGAGCGGAGAGACGTGGTTACCTCTCTGGTGTGAATACCTGACGGTAGATTTATCCCAAGGAGCGGAGAGACGTGGTTACCTCTCTGGTGTGAATACCTGACGGTAGATTTATCCCATGGAGCGGAGAGACGTGGTTACCTCTCTGGTGTGAATACCTGACGGTAGATTTATCCCATGGAGCAGAGAGACGTGGTTACCTCTCTGGTGTGAATACCTGACGGTAGATTTATCCCATGGAGCAGAGAGACGTGGTTACCTCTCTGGTGTGAATACCTGACGGTAGATTTATCCCAAGGAGCGGAGAGACGTGGTTAACTCTCTGGTGTGAATACCTGATTCTAGATTTTACCTCTGGTGTGAATACCTGACGCTATATTTATCCCATGGAGGGGACAGACATGGCTCAGGGACAGAGGAGGCTCAGGGACAGAGGAGGCTCAGGGACAGAGGAGGCTCAGGGACAGAGGAGGCTCAGGGACAGAGGAGGCTCAGGGACAGAGGAGGCTCAGAGACAGAAGAGGCTCAGAGACAGAAGATGCTCAGAGACAGAAGATGCTCAGAGACAGAAGATGCTCAGAGACAGAAGATGCTCAGAGACAGAAGAGGGACAGGTACAGAATAGGTTTAGAGACAGAAGAGGCTCAGAGACAGAAGAGGCTCAGAGACAGAAGAGTGACAGGTACAGAAGAGGTTTAGAGACAGAAGAGGCTCAGAGACAGAAGAGTGACAGGTATAGAAGAGGTTTAGAGACAGAAGAGGTTTAGAGACAGAAGAGGTTTAGAGACAGAAGAGGCTTAGAGACAGAAGAGGTTTAGAGACAGAAGAGGCTTAGAGACAGAAGAGGCTCAGAGACAGAAGAGGCTCAGAGACAGAAGAGGAGACAGAAGAGGCTCAGAGACAGAAGAGGCTCAGAGACAGAAGAGGCTCAGAGACAGAAGAGGCTCAGAGACAGAAGAGGCTCAGAGACAGAAGAGGCTCAGAGACAGAAGAGGCTCAGAGACAGAAGAGGCTCAGAGACAGAAGAGGCTCAGAGACAGAAGAGGTTTAGAGACAGACGAGTGACCGGTACAGAAGAGGTTTAGAGACAGACGAGTGACAGGTACAGAAGAGGTTTAGAGACAGAAGAGTTCCAGGTATAGAAGTGGGACAGGTACAGAAGAGGTTTAGAGACAGAAGAGGCTCAGAGACAGAAGAGTTCCAGGGACAGAAGTGGGACAGGACTTAACTTCAAGCTAGGCGTCCCGTTAGCGGGGCAACTTCCTGGGAAACTGGAGGGGGCGTAATTCAAATATATAATCATAAATATTATGGATATTAAACATTTAGGAACGTCTAAGTGTCTTATATCGACTGAAAGCTTAAATTCTGGTTAATCTAACTGCTTTAGCTGGGAGGGCTGTGGGCCAGGTTTAGCTGGGTGGGTGGTGGGCCAGGTTTAGCTGGGAGGTGGTGGTCCAGGTTTAGCTGGGAGGGTGGTGGTCCAGGTTTAGCTGGGAGGGTGGTGGGCCAGGTTTAGCTGGGAGGGTGGTGGGCCAGGTTTAGCTGGGAGGGTGGTGGGCCAGGTTTAGCTGGGTGGGTGGTGGGCCAGGTTTAGCTGGGAGGGCGGTGGGCCAGGTTTAGCTGGGAGGGCGGTGGGCCAGGTTTAGCTAGGAGGGTGGTGGGCCAGGTTTAGCTGGGAGGGTGGTGGGCCAGGTTTAGCTGGGAGGGTGGTGGGCCAGGTTTAGCTGGGAGGGTGGTGGGCCAGGTTTAGCTGGGAGGGGGGTGGGCCAGGTTTAGCTGGGAGGGTGGTGGGCCAGGTTTAGCTGGGAGGGTGGTGGGCCAGGTTTAGCTGGGAGGGTGGTGGGCCAGGTTTAGCTGGGAGGGCGGTGGGCCAGGTTTAGCTGGGAGGGTGGTGGGCCAGGTTTAACTGTAAAGAGTTGGGCCAGGTTTAGCTGGGAGGTGGTGGACCAGGTTTAGCTTTAAAGAGGTTGGCCAGTTTTGGCTGTAAAGAGGTCAGCCAGGTTTAGCTGGGAGGTGGTGGGACAGGTTTAGCTGGGAGGGTGGTGGGACAGGTTTAGCTGGGAGGGTGGTGGGCCAGATTTAGCTGGGAGGGTGGTGGGCCAGATTTAGCTGGGAGGGTGGTGGGCCAGGTTTTGCTGGGAGGGTGGTGGGCCAGGTTTAGCTGGGAGGTGGTGGGCCAGGTTTAGCTGGGTGGGTGGTGGGCCAGGTTTAGCTGGGAGGGTGGTGGGCCAGGTTTAGCTGGGAGGTGGTGGACCAGGTTTAGCTGTAAAGAGGTCGGCCAGGTTTAGCTGTAAAGAGGTCGGCCAGGTTTGGCTGTAAAGAGGTCAGCCAGGTTTAGCTGGGAGGGTGGTGGGCCAGGTTTAGCTGGGAGGTGGTGGGCCAGGTTTAGCTGGGAGGGCGGTGGGCCAGGTTTAGCTGGGAGGGCGGTGGGCCAGGTTTAGCTGGTAGGTGGTGGGCCAGGTTTAGCTGGTAGGTGGTGGGCCAGGTTTAGCTGGTAGGTGGGCCAGGTTTAGCTGTAAAGAGGTGGGCCAGGTTTAGCTGGGAGGTGGTGGGCCAGGTTTAGCTGGGAGGACGGTGGGCCAGGTTTAGCTGGTAGGTGGTGGGCCAGGTTTAGCTGGTAGGTGGTGGGCCAGGTTTAGCTGTAAAGAGGTGGGCCAGGTTTAGCTGGGAGGTGGTGGGCCAGGTTTAGCTGGGAGGAGGTGGGCCAGGTTTAGCTGGGAGGTGGTGGGCCAGGTTTAGCTGGGAGGTGGTGGGCCAGGTTTAGCTGGTAGGTGGTGGGCCAGGTTTAGCTGTAAAGAGGTGGGCCAGGTTTAGCTGTAAAGAGGTCAGCCATGTTTAGCTGGGTGGTGGTTGACCAGGTTTCTGTATTGATCCTATTGATCTGTGAAGTGATGGAGAACGACACTCTGAATTGAAGAGAAAGGCTATCATTAAGATACACTACAATGTGTATTTGTCTGACTGGCTTTGTTTCCAAGGAAATCCACATTTACACAATCATTGTATATCATATGTTATTTCATCTGTCTGCTACATTATGACTGTGATGTAACAAGCAGCGGCCTGGTCATGATGATATCTATCTGTTTGTGTCACGGCTTTCTTCCTGGGAAGGAGAGGCGGACCAAAACGCAGCGTGGTTGAAGTTCATGGTTCTTTAATAAGAGAAACGTAACATGAACAAACTACAAAACAATCAACTTGAAAACCGAAACATTCCTAACTGGTGCATAAAACACAAAGACAGGAAACAATCACCCACAAGATAGCCAAAGAATATGGCTGCCTAAATATGGTTCCCAATCAGAGACAACGATAAACACCTGCCTCTGATTGAGAACCAATCCAGGCAACGATAGACTTACACCTAAAAGAACACAACCCTATGAATCTACAAATCTACAAAAACCCTAGACAAGACCAAACATATAAAATCACCCATGTCACATGTGTGCATACATTCCCCGGGAACCCACTGTGACAGTCTGCTACATTATTACTGTGACAGCAGGCAGCCTGGTCAGGATGATATCCATCTGTCTGCTACATTATTACTGTGACAGCAGGCAGCCTGGTCAGGATGATATCCATCTGTCTGCTACATTATTACTGTGACAGCAGCAGCCTGGTCAGGATGATATCCATCTGTCTGCTACATTATTACTGTGACAGCAGGCAGCCTGGTCAGGATGATATCCATCTGTCTGCTACATTATTACTGTGACAGCAGGCAGCCTGGTCAGGATGATATCCATCTGTCTGCTACATTATTACTGTGACAGCAGGCAGCCTGGTCAGGATGATATCCATCTGTCTGCTACATTATTACTGTGACAGCAGGCAGCCTGGTCAGGATGATATCCATCTGTCTGCTACATTATTACTGTGACAGCAGGCAGCCTGGTCAGGATGATATCCATCTGTCTGCTACATTATTACTGTGACAGCAGGCAGCCTGGTCAGGATGATATCCATCTGTCTGCTACATTATTACTGTGACAGCAGGCAGCCTGGTCAGGATGATATCCATCTGTCTGCTACATTATTACTGTGACAGCAGGCAGCCTGGTCAGGATGATATCCATCTGTCTGCTACATTATTACTGTGACAGCAGCAGCCTGGTCAGGATGATATCCATCTGTCTGCTACATTATTACTGTGACAGCAGGCAGCCTGGTCAGGATGATATCCATCTGTCTGCTACATTATTACTGTGACAGCAGGCAGCCTGGTCAGGATGATATCCATCTGTCTGCTACATTATTACTGTGACAGCAGGCAGCCTGGTCAGGATGATATTCATCTGTCTGCTACATTATTACTGTGACAGCAGGCAGCCTGGTCAGGATGATATCCATCTGTCTGCTACATTATTACTGTGACAGCAGGCAGCCTGGTCAGGATGATATCCATCTGTCTGCTACATTATTACTGTGACAGCAGGCAGCCTGGTCAGGATGATATCCATCTGTCTGCTACATTATTACTGTGACAGCAGGCAGCCTGGTCAGGATGATATCCATCTGTCTGCTACATTATTACTGTGACAGCAGGCAGCCTGGTCAGGATGATATCCATCTGTCTGCTACATTATTACTGTGACAGCAGGCAGCCTGGTCAGGATGATATCCATCTGTCTGCTACATTATTACTGTGACAGCAGGCAGCCTGGTCAGGATGATATCCATCTACTGCTGTGACATTATTACTGTGACAGCAGGCAGCCTGGTCAGGATGATATCCATCTGTCTGCTACATTATTACTGTGACAGCAGGCAGCCTGGTCAGGATGATATCCATCTGTCTGCTACATTATTACTGTGACAGCAGGCAGCCTGGTCAGGAAGATATCCATCTGTCTGCTACATTATTACTGTGACAGCAGGCAGCCTGGTCAGGAAGATATCCATCTGTCTGCTACATTATTACTGTGACAGCAGCAGCCTGGTCAGGAAGATATCCCATCTGTCTGCTACATTATTACTGTGACAGCAGGCAGCCTGGTCAGGATGATATCCATCTGTCTGCTACATTATTACTGTGACAGCAGGCAGCCTGGTCAGGAAGATATCCATCTGTCTGCTACATTATTACTGTGACAGCAGGCAGCCTGGTCAGGATGATATCCATCTGTCTGCTACATTATTACTGTGACAGCAGCAGCCTGGTCAGGATGATATCCATCTGTCTGCTACATTATTACTGTGACAGCAGCAGCCTGGTCAGGATGATATCCATCTGTCTGCTACATTATTACTGTGACAGCAGCAGCCTGGTCAGGATGATATCCATCTGTCTGCTACATTATTACTGTGACAGCAGCAGCCTGGTCAGGATGATATCCATCTCTCTGCTACATTATTACTATGACAGCAGGCAGCCTGGTCAGGATGATATCCATCTGTCTGCTACATTATTACTGTGACAGCAGGCAGCCTGGTCAGGATGATATCCATCTGTCTGCTACATTATTACTGTGACAGCAGGCAGCCTGGTCAGGATGATATCCATCTGTCTGCTACATTATTACTGTGACAGCAGCAGCCTGGTCAGGATGATATCCATCTGTCTGCTACATTATTACTGTGACAGCAGGCAGCCTGGTCAGGATGATATCCATCTGTCTGCTACATTATTACTGTGACAGCAGGCAGCCTGGTCAGGATGATATCCATCTGTCTGCTACATTATTACTGTGACAGCAGGCAGCCTGGTCAGGATGATATCCATCTGTCTGCTACATTATTACTGTGACAGCAGGCAGCCTGGTCAGGATGATATCCATCTGTCTGCTACATTATTACTGTGACAGCAGGCAGCCTGGTCAGGATGATATCCATCTGTCTGCTACATTATTACTGTGACAGCAGGCAGCCTGGTCAGGATGATATCCATCTGTCTGCTACATTATTACTGTGACAGCAGGCAGCCTGGTCAGGATGATATCCATCTGTCTGCTACATTATTACTGTGACAGCAGGCAGCCTGGTCAGGATGATATCCATCTGTCTGCTACATTATTACTGTGACAGCAGGCAGCCTGGTCAGGATGATATCCATCTGTCTGCTACATTATTACTGTGACAGCAGGCAGCCTGGTCAGGATGATATCCATCTGTCTGCTACATTATTACTGTGACAGCAGGCAGCCTGGTCAGGATGATATCCATCTGTCTGCTACATTATTACTGTGACAGCAGGCAGCCTGGTCAGGATGATATCCATCTATCTGCTACATTATTACTGTGACAGCAGGCAGCCTGGTCAGGATGATATCCATCTATCTGCTACATTATTACTGTGACAGCAGGTGCCTGGTCAGGGATGATATCCATCTGTCTGCTACATTATTACTCGGTGACAGCAGGCAGCCTGGTCAGATGATATCCATCTGTCTGCTACATTATTACTGTGACAGCAGGCAGCCTGGTCAGGATGATATCCATCTTGTCTGCTATTTTATTACTTTGACAGCAGGCAGCCTGGTCACTTGGAAATGATGATCCATCTGTCTGCTACATTATTACTGTGACAGCAGGCAGCCTGGTCAGGAAGATATCCATCTGTCTGCTAATGACAGTGCACTGGTCTGACAGCAGTGACAAAGGCAGCCTGGTCAGGATGATATCCATCTATCTGCTGCATTATTACTGTGACAGCAGGCAGCCTGGTCAGGATGATATCCATCTGTCTGCTACATTATTACTGTGACAGCAGGCAGCCTGGTCAGGATGATATCTATCTGTCAGGTACATTATTACTCTGACAGCAGCAGCCTGGTCAGGATGATATCCATCTGATCTGCTACATTATTACTGTGACAGATACAGCCTGTGACCTCTAGGATGCTCCCATAGGGCAGGCAGTACTATTATAGTGACAGAGGGTGCCTTTGGATGATTCCATCTGTCTGCTACATTATTAGTCCTGACAGCAGGCAGCCTGGTATGTGATATCCATCTGTCTGCTACATTATTACTGTGACAGCAGCAGCCTCAGGATGTATCCATCTGTCTGTACATTATTACTGTGACAGCAGGCAGCCTGTAAATGATGCTCTATCTGCTACATTATTACTGTGACAGCAGGCAGCCTGGTCAGGATGATATCCATCTGTCTGGTACATTATTCTGACAGAGTACAGCCTCTATGTGTCAGATGATATCTATGTGCATCTGATACAGCCTACAGATACAGCCATTTGCTCTGATACAGGTACTATTATAGTCTACAGATACAGCAGGCAGCCTGGTCAGGTACTATTATAGTCTACAGATACAGCCTCTATTTGCTCTGATACAGGTACTACTATAGTCTACAGATACAGCCTCTATCTGCTCTGATACAGGTATTATAGTGACAGCAGGCAGCCTGGTCAGGATGATATCCATCTGTCTATTACTGATGACAGCAGGCATGTGCTCTGATACAGGTACTATATAGTCTACTGATACAGCCTCTATGTGCTCTGATACAGGTACTATTATAGTCTACAGATACATCCATCTATGTGCTCTGATACAGGTACTATTATAGTGACAGATACAGCCTCTATGTGCTCTGATACAGGTACTATTATAGTCTACAGAGGTACAGCCTACAGCCTCTATGTGCTCATGATTACAGGTACTACTATAGTCTACAGATACAGCCTCTATGTGCTCTGTCTGCTACAGGTACTATTATAGTCTACAGATACAGCCTGGTGCCTCTATGTGCTCTGACACAGGTACTGATTATAGTCTACAGATACAGCCTCTATGTGCTCTGATACAGGTACTATTATAGTCTACAGATACAGCCTCTATGTGCTCTGATACAGGTACTATTATAGTCTACAGATACAGCCTCTATGTGCTCTGATACAGGTACTATTATAGTCTACAGATACAGCCTCTATGTGCTCTGATACAGGTACTATTATAGTCTACAGATACAGCCTCTATGTGCTCTGATACAGGTACTATTATAGTCTACAGATACAGCCTCTATGTGCTCTGATACAGGTACTATTATAGTCTACAGATACAGCCTCTATGTGCTCTGATACAGGTACTATTATAGTCTACAGATACAGCCTCTATGTGCTCTGATACAGGTATATCTATCTGTCTACTACTTATAGTCTACAGATACAGCCTCTATGTGCTCTGATACAGGTACTCCATATTACAGGTAGTCTACAGATACAGCCTCTATGTGCCTGATACAGGTACTATTATAGTCTGCTACATCTATTGCTCTGATACAGGCTATTATAGTCAGATATAGCCATCTGTCTGATACAGGTACTATTATAGTCTACAGATACAGCCTCTATGTGCTCTGATACAGGTACTATTATAGTCTACTGATACAGCCTCTATGTGCTCTATACAGGTACTACTATTATAGTCTACAGATACAGCCTCTATGTGCTCTGATACAGGTACTATTATAGTCTACAGATACAGCCCTCTGATACAGGTGCTAGTCTACAGATACAGGTACTATTATAGTCTACAGATACAGCCTCTATGTGCTCTGAGGTACTATTATAGTCTACAGATACAGCCTATGTGCTCTGATACAGGTACATTATAGTCTACAGATACAGCCTCTATGTGCTCTGATACAGGTACTATTATAGTCTACAGATACAGCCTCTATGTGCTCTGATACAGGTACTATTATAGTCTACAGATACAGCCTCTATGTGCTCTGATACAGGTACTACTATAGTCTACAGATACAGCCTCTATGTGCTCTGATACAGGTACTATTATAGTCTACAGATACAGCCTCTATGTGCTCTGATACAGGTACTACTATAGTCTACAGATACAGCCTCTATTTGCTCTGATACAGGTACTATTATAGTCTACAGATACAGCCTCTATGTGCTCTGATACAGGTACTATTATAGTCTACAGATACAGCCTCTATGTGCTCTGATACAGGTACTATTATAGTCTACAGATACAGCCTCTATGTGCTCTGATACAGGTACTACTATAGTCTACAGTACAGCCTCTATGATACAGGTACTATTACAGCCTCTATTAGTCTAGATACAGCCTCTCTGACACAGGTAGCCTGGTCAGGATATAGCCATCTGCTCTGATACAGGTACTATTATAGTCTACAGATACAGCCTCTATGTGCTCTGATACAGGTACTATTATAGTCTACAGATACAGCCTCTATGTGCTCTGATACAGGTACTATTATAGTCTACAGATACTGGTACTATTATAGTCTACAGATACAGCCTCTATGTGCTCTGATCAGGTACTATTATAGTCTACAGATACAGGCTCTATGTGCTCTGATACAGGTACTGATAGTCCATCTGTCTGCTACATTATAGTCTACAGATACAGCCTGGTCTATGTGCTCTGATACAGGTACTATTATAGTCTACAGATACAGCCTGGTATGTGCCATCTGATACAGGTACTATTATAGTCTACAGATACAGGTACTATTATCTATGTGCTCTGATACAGGTACTACTATAGTCTACAGATACAGCCTCTATGATACTACCATAGTCTACAGCCTCTATTGATCTGACAGCAGGCAGCCTGGTCTAGGATGATAGCCTCTATGTACATTATTAGCTCAGCAGGATACCTGGTCTATGTATCAGGTACTACTATAGTCTACAGATACAGCCTCTATGTACTATCTATAGTCTACAGATACAGCCTCTATTTGCTCTGATACAGGTACTATTATAGTCTACAGATACAGCCTCTATGTGCTCTGATACAGGTACTACTATAGTCTACAGATACAGCCTCTATGTGCTCTGATACAGGTACTATTATAGTCTACAGATACAGGTACTATTATAGTCTACAGATACAGCCTCTATTTGCTCTGATACAGGTACTATTATAGTCTACAGATACAGCCTCTATTTGCTCTGATACAGGTACTATTATAGTCTACAGATACAGCCTCTATGTGCTCTGATACAGGTACTACTATAGTCTACAGATACAGCCTCTATGTGCTCTGATACAGGTACTACTATAGTCTACAGACAGGTACTACTATAGTCTGAACAGATACAGGTACTATTATAGTCTACAGATACAGCCTCTATGTGCTCTGATACAGGTACTATTATAGTCTACAGATACAGCCTCTATGTGCTCTGATACAGGTACTATTATAGTCTACAGATACAGCCTCTATTTTCTCTGATACAGGTACTATTATAGTCTACAGATACAGCCTCTATGTGCTCTGATGCAGGTACTACTATAGTCTACAGATACAGCCTCTATTTGCTCTGATACAGGTACTATTATAGTATACAGATACAGCCTCTATTTGCTCTGATACAGGTACTATTATAGTCTACAGATACAGCCTCTATGTGCTCTGATACAGGTACTACTATAGTCTACAGATACAGGTACTATTATAGTCTACAGATACAGCCTCTATTTGCTCTGATACAGGTACTACTATAGTCTACAGATACAGCCTCTATTTGCTCTGATACAGGTACTACTATAGTCTACAGATACAGCCTCTATTTGATCTGATACAGGTAATAATATAGTCTACAGATACAGCCTCTATTTGATCTGATACAGGTAATAATATAGTCTACAGATACAGGTACTACTATAGTCTACAGATACAGCCTCTATGTGCTCTGATACAGGTACTATTATAGTCTACAGATACAGCCTCTATGTACTATTATAGTCTACAGATACAGGTACTATTATGTCTGATACAGGTACTATTATAGTCTACAGATACAGCCTCTATGTACTAGGTAATAATATAGTCTACAGATACAGCCTCTATGTGCTCTGATACAGGTACTACTATAGTCTACAGATACAGCCTCTATGTGCTCTGATACAGGTACTACTATAGTCTACAGATACAGCCTCTATGTGCTCTGATACAGGTACTATTATAGTCTACAGATACAGCCTCTATGTGCTCTGATACAGGTACTACTATAGTCTACAGATACAGCCTCTATGTGCTCTGATACAGGTACTATTATAGTCTACAGATACAGCCTCTATGTGCTCTGATACAGGTACTACTATAGTCTACAGATACAGCCTCTATGTGCTCTGATACAGGTACTATTATAGTCTACAGATACAGCCTCTATTTGCTCTGATACAGGTACTATTATAGTCTACAGATACAGCCTCTATGTGCTCTGATACAGGTACTATTATAGTCTACAGATACAGGTACTATTATAGTCTACAGATACAGGTACTATTATAGTCTACAGATACAGCCTCTATGTGCTCTGATACAGGTACTATTATAGTCTACAGATACAGGTACTATTATAGTCTACAGATACAGCCTCTATGTGCTCTGATACAGGTACTATTATAGTCTACAGATACAGCCTCTATGTGCTCTGATACAGGTACTATTATAGTCTACAGATACAGCCTCTATGTGCTCTGATACAGGTACTATTATAGTCTACAGATACAGCCGCTATTATGCTACAGATACAGGTAATGATATAGTCTGCAGATACAGCCTATATTTGCTCTGATACAGATAATAATATAGTCTACAGATACAGCCTCTATTTGCTCTGATACAGGTAATAATATAGTCTGCAGATACAGCCTCTATTTGCTCTGATACAGAGACTATTATATCTACAGATACAGGTACTATTATAGTCTACAGATACAGCCTCTATTTGCTCTAATACAGGTAATAATATATAGTCTACAGATACAGCCTCTGGGTTTGCTCTGATACAGGTAATAATATAGTCTACAGATATAGGTACTATTATAGATACAGGTCATATCATAGTCTACTGATACAGGTACTATTATAGAGACAGGTACTGGTGTCCCCAGGGCTCTGTTCTAGGCCCTCTCCTATTCTCGCTATACACCAAGTCACTTGGCTCTGTCATAACCTCACATGGTCTCTCCTATCATTGCTATGCAGACGACACACAATTAATCTTCTCCTTTCCCCCTTCTGATGACCAGGTGGCGAATCGCATCTCTGCATGTCTGGCAGACATATCAGTGTGGATGACGGATCACCACCTCAAGCTGAACCTCGGCAAGACGGAGCTGCTCTTCCTCCCGGGGAAGGACTGCCCGTTCCATGATCTCGCCATCACAGTTGACAACTCCATTGTGTCCTCCTCCCAGAGCGCTAAGAACCTTGGCGTGATCCTGGACAACACCCTGTCGTTCTCAACTAACATCAAGGCGGTGGCCCGTTCCTGTAGGTTCATGCTCTACAAACATCCGCAGAGTACGCACCCTGCCTCACACAGGAAGCGGCGCAGGTCCTAATCCAGGCACTTGTCATCTCCCCGTCTGGATTACTGCAACTCGCTGTTGGCTGGGCTCCCTGCCTGTGCCATTAAACCCTACAACTCATCCAGAACGCCGCAGCCCGTCTGGTGTTCAACCTTCCCAAGTTCTCTCACGTCACCTCGCTCCTCCGCTCTCTCCACTGGCTTCCAGTTGAAGCTCGCATCCGCTACAAGACCATGGTGCTTGCCTGCGGAGCTGTGAGGGGAACGCACCTCAGTACCTCCAGGCTCTGATCAGGCCCTACACCCAAACAAGGGCACTGCGTTCATCCACCTCTGGCCTGCTCACCTCCCTACCACTGAGGAAGTACAGTCCCGCTCAGCCCAGTCAAAACTGTTCGCTGCTCTGGTCCCCCAATGGTGGAACAAACTCCCTCACGATGCCAGGACAGCGGGTTAGTCAATCACCACCTTCCGGAGACACCTGAAACCCCACCTCTTTAAGGAATACCTAGGATAGGATAAAGTAATCCTTCTCACCCCCACTAAAAGATTTAGATGCACTATTGTAAAGTGGCTGTTCCACTGGATGTCATAAGGTAATGCACAATTTGTAAGTCGCTCTGGATAAGAGCGTCTGCTAAATGACTTAAATGTAAATGTAGAAGTCGGGAGAGAGGATGAGAGAGTGAGAGAGAGAGAGGATGAGAGAAGTAGACAGAGAGTGAAGAGGTAGAGAGAGAGGGAGGAGAGGGTAGAGACAGGGAGCAAGAACAACACAGAGAGAAAGCTACAGACATGTTTTATTTAACCTTTAGGCAGTTAAGAATAAATTCTTATTTTCAATGACGGTCTAGGAACAGGGGTTAACTGGTCTAGGAACAGTGGGTTAACTGGTCTAGGAACAGTGGGTTAACTGGTCTAGGAACAGTGGGTTAACTGGTCTAGGAACAGTGGGTTAACTGGTCTAGGAACAGTGGGTTAACTGGTCTAGGAACAGAGGGTTAACTGGTCTAGGAACAGAGGGTTAACTGGTCTAGGAACAGGAGGGTTAACTGGTCTAGGAACAGGGGTTAACTGGTCTAGGAACAGAGGGTTAACTGGTCTAGGAACAGAGGGTTAACTGGTCTAGGAACAGTGGGTTAACTGGTCTAGGAACAGTGGGTTAACTGGTCTAGGAACAGAGGGTTAACTGGTCTAGGAACAGTGGGTTAACTGGTCTAGGAACAGTGGGTTAACTGGTCTAGGAACAGTGGGTTAACTGGTCTAGGAACAGTGGGTTAACTGGTCTAGGAACAGGGGGTTAACTAGGAACAGTGGGTTAACTGGTCTAGGAGCAGGTCTAGGGTTAACTGGTCTAGGAACAGTGGGTTAACTGGTCTAGGAACAGTGGGTTAACTGGTCTAGGAACAGGGGTTAACTGGTCTAGGAAAGAGGGTTAACTGGTCTAGGAACAGTGGGTTAACTGGTCTAGGAACAGGGGTTAACTGGTCTAGGAACAGTGGGTTAACTGGTCTAGGAACAGTGGGTTAACTGGTCTAGGAACAGTGGGTTAACTGGTCTAGGAACAGTGGGTTAACTGGTCTAGGAACAGTGGGTTAACTGGTCTAGGAACAGTGGGTTAACTGGTCTAGGAACAGAGGGTTAACTGGTCTAGGAACAGTGGGTTAACTGGTCTAGGAACAGTGGGTTAACTGGTCTAGAACAGTGGGTTAACTGGTCTAGGAACAGTGGGTTAACTGGTCTAGGAACAGTGGGTTAACTGGTCTAGGAACAGTGGGTTAACTGGTCTAGGAACAGTGGGTTAACTGGTCTAGGAACCACTAGGTTAACTGGTCCCCACTAGGAACAGTAGGTTAACTGGTCCAGTGGGGTTAACCAGGAACAGTGGGTCAACTGGTCTAGGAGCAGTCTGGTCTAAGGAACCAGGGGGTTAACTGGTCTAGGAACAGGGGGTTAACTGGTCTACCCCCACTAGCCACTCAGTTAACTGGTCTAGAAGTGGGTTAACTCTAAATCAGTATTAATTTTCTAGGAGCAGTGGTTAACTGGTCTAGGAACAGGGGTTAACTGGTCTAGCCAGCAGGCTTAACAAGCCAGACAGAAACATTGGGTTAACTAGTCTACGAACTTAGCTAGGGTTAAATTTTAAAACAGGAGCAACGGTCTAGGAACAGCGGGTTAACTGGTTTTCTTTGTGTGCAGTGGGTTAACTGGTTGCTGTTTTTGTAGCTAGAATTAACTGGTCTAGCTAGCAGAGGGTTAGCGCAAACTAAACATGGTTGCCATGGCTACAGTAGGGTTAAACAGCAGCAGTGGCAGCAGAGCCCACAGGCACCATGTCCCTCAGCGCGCAGTCCGTTCTCTACCCTGCAGAGGAAAAATAACACAAGTGGGAAAGCTTTTAAGCAGAAACTACTAAAAAGGAGAGGCCTAGACTTCTTTTTTATCAACCGGGGATTTGAACTTTCTCATCTTTCTCACTGACTAGCCAAATGCATGGAGGTCAGCCGGCTGCCTGATCCACCATGGCTGCCATGAGGGATGAGTTCACCAAACTGGAGGCTAGGTGGTCCTCCCCCGCCATGAGGGGGATGAGTTCACCAAACTGGAGGCTAGGTGGTCCTGCTCCCGCCATGAGGGATGAACCAAACTGGAGGGGAGGTGGTCCTCCTCACCCCCACTGAGCACCAAACTGGAGGGGAGGTGGTCCTCCTCCCGCCAACTTTCACCAAACTGGTGGTCCTCTCACTGCCAGAATGAGTTCACCAAACTGGAGGGGAGGTGGTCAATCACCGCCATGAGGGGATTTTTCACCAAACTGGAGGGAGGTGGTCCTCTCACCGCCATGAGGATGAGTTCACCAAACTGGAGGGGGAGGTGGTCCTCTCACCGCCATGAAACATGAGTTCACCAAACTGGAGGGGAGGTGGTCCTCACCGCCATGAGGGATGAGTTCACCAAACTGGAGGGGGAGGTGGTCCTCCTCACCGCCATGAGGGATGAGTTCACCAAACTGGAGGGGAGGTGGTCCTCCTCACCGCCATGAGGGATGAGTTCACTCAAACTGGAGGGGGGAGGTGGTCCTCACCGCCATGAGGGATGAGTTCACCAAACTGGAGGAGGTGGTCCTCCTCACCGCCATGAGGGATGAGTTCACCAAACTGGAGGGAGGTGGTTGCCTCACCGCCATGAGGATGAGTTCACCAAACTGGAGGAGGTGGTCCTCCTCACCGCCATGAGGATGAGTTCCCAAACTGGAGGGGGAGGGGTGGTCCTCCTCACCGCCATGAGGGATGAGTTCACCAAACTGGAGGGGGAGGTGGTCCTCCTCACCGCCAATGAGGATGAGTTCACCAAACTGGAGGAGGTGGTCCTCCTCAGCCATGAATGACTTCACCAAACTGGAGGGGAGGTGGAAACTCCTCACCGCCATGAGGGATGATTCACCAAACTGGAGGGGGAGGTGGTCCTCTCATCTTTCTGAGGGATGAGTTCACCAAACTGGGAGGGAGGTCAGTCCTCCTCACCGCCATGAGGGATGAGTTCACCAAACTGGAGGAGGTGGTCCTCCTCACCGCCATGAGGGATGAGTTCACCAAACTGGAGGGGCAGG
The DNA here is from genome assembly GCF_023373465.1 of Oncorhynchus keta. NCBI lineage: Eukaryota > Metazoa > Chordata > Actinopteri > Salmoniformes > Salmonidae > Oncorhynchus > Oncorhynchus keta. Next base: position 14,691 of record NW_026277305.1, on the reverse strand, counting down.
TGGTCCTCCTCACCGCCATGAGGGATGAGTTCACCAAACTGGAGGGGAGGTGGTCCTCCTCACCGCCATGAGGGATGAGTTCACCAAACTGGAGGGGAGGTGGTCCTCCTCACCGCCATGAGGGATGAGTTCACCAAACTGGAGGGCAGGTGGTCCTCCTCACCGCCATGAGGGATGAGTTCACCAAACTGGAGGAGGTGGTCCTCCTCACCGCCATGAGGGATGAGTTCACCAAACAAGGTGTAGGTGGTCCTCCTCACATCCATGAGAGGAGTTCTCCAAACTGGAAGGTGGTCCTAAACAGGGGAGGTGAGACCCCGCAACATGAGATGATCCAAACTGGAGGAGCTGGTCCTAAGGGAGAGGTGTAAACAGCAACCAGACATCCCTGAGAGGAGCTCCTAACCACGGTGTAAACAGCAACCAGACATCCATAGAGGAGCTCCTAACCAAGGTGTAAACAGCAACCAGACATCCACACCATAGAGGAGCTCCTAACAAGGTGTAAACAGCAACCAGACATCCTTAGAGGAGCTCCTAACCAAGGTGTAAACAGCAACCAGACATCCTTAGAGGAGCTCCTAACCAAGGTGTAAACAGCAACCAGACATCCACACCTTAGAGGAGCTCCTAACCAAGGTGTAAACAGCAACCAGACATCCTTAGAGGAGCTCCTAACCAAGGTGTAAACAGCAACCAGACATCCACACCCATAGAGGAGCTCCTAACCAAGGTGTAAACAGCAACCAGACATCCCTTAGAGGAGCTCCTAACCAAGGTGTAAACAGCAACCAGACATCCTTAGAGGAGCTCCTAACCAAGGTGTAAACAGCAACCAGACATCCACACCGTAGAGGAGCTCCTAACCAAGGTGTAAACAGCAACCAGACATCCTTAGAGGAGCTCCTAACCAAGGTGTAAACAGCAACCAGACATCCTTAGAGGAGCTCCTAACCAAGGTGTAAACAGCAACCAGACATCCACACCATAGAGGAGCTCCTAACCAAGGTGTAAACAGCAACCAGACATCCTTAGAGGAGCTCCTAACCAAGGTGTAAACAGCAACCAGACATCCTTAGAGGAGCTCCTAACCAAGGTGTAAACAGCAACCAGACATCCTTAGAGGAGCTCCTAACCAAGGTGTAAACAGCAACCAGACATCCTTAGAGGAGCTCCTAACCAAGGTGTAAACAGCAACCAGACATCCTTAGAGGAGCTCCTAACCAAGGTGTAAACAGCAACCAGACATCCTTAGAGGAGCTCCTAACCAAGGTGTAAACAGCAACCAGACATCCACACCTTAGAGGAGCTCCTAACCAAGGTGTAAACAGCAACCAGACATCATTAGAGGAGCTCCTAACCAAGGTGTAAACAGCAACCAGACATCCTTAGAGGAGCTCCTAACCAAGGTGTAAACAGCCACCAGACATCCACACCGTAGAGGAGCTCCTAACCAAGGTGTAAACAGCCACCAGACATCCACACCGTAGAGGAGCTCCTAACCAAGGTGTAAACAGCAACCAGACCACCGCACCTTAGAGGAGCTCCTAACCAAGGTGTAAACAGCAACCAGACATCCTTAGAGGAGCTCCTAACTAAGGTGTAAACAGCAACCAGACCACCGCACCTTAGAGGAGCTCCTAACCAAGGTATAAACAGCATCCAGAAATCCACACCTTAAAGGAACTCATAACCAAGGTGTAAACAGCAACCAGACATCCTTAGAGGAGCTCCTAACCAAGGTGAAAACAGCAACCAGAAAACCCCACCTTATTGGAGCTCCTAACCAAGGTAAGGACAGAGCAGGACAGCAGCCTTGCAACACAGCTGAAAGAGGTTCAGCAACAGGGAGACGGACACGAGAGAGAGCTGGCTGATCTAACAAAGGAGGTGAGAGAGCTGGCTGATCTAACAAAGGAGGTGAGAGAGCTGGCTGATCTAACAAAGGAGGTGAGAGAGCTGGCTGATCTAACAAAGGAGGTGAGAGAGCTGGCTGATCTAACAAAGGAGGTGAGAGAGCTGGCTGATCTAACAAAGGAGGTGAGAGAGCTGGCTGATCTAACAAAGGAGGTGAGAGAGCTGGCTGATCTAACAAAGGAGGTGAGAGAGCTGGCTGATCTAACAAAGGAGGTGAGAGAGCTGGCTGATCTAACAAAGGAGGTGAGAGAGCTGGGCAGAACAGTAACACAGGAGGTGAGAGGAGCTGCAGGAGAGACAGAGGACAGAGGACAGGCTGCCGGAGAGACAGAGACAGAGGACTGGCTGAGGAGAGACAGAGGACAGAGGACAGGCTGCAGGAGAGACAGAGAGCTGGCTGCAGGAGAGAGAGGACAGAGCACAGGCTGCAGGAGAGACAGAGCAGAGGACAGGCTGCCGGAGAGACAGAGGACAGAGGACAAGGAGAGAGGACAGGCTGCAGGAGAGACAGGACAGATCTGCAGGAGAGACAGAGAACAGAGGACAGGCTGCCGGATCTAGACAGAGGAGGGACAGGCTGGGAGAGGAACAGGGAGGAGAGAGAGAGGACTGCAGGAGAGACAGAGAACAGAGGAGGCTGCAGGAGAGACAGAGGACAGAGAACAGAGGACAGAGGACAGGCTGAGGAGAGACAGAGAACAGAGGACAGGCTGCAGGAGAGACAGAGAACAGAGGACAGGCTGCAGGAGAGACAGAGAACAGAGGACAGGCTGCAGGAGAGACAGAGGACTAAGAGAGGACAGGCTGCAGGAGAGACAGAGAACAGAGGACAGGCTGCAGGAGAGACAGAGGACAGAGGACAGGCTGCTGGAGAGACAGGACAGAGGACAGGCTGCAGGACAGAGGACAGAGGACAGGCTGCAGGAGAGGAGGACAGAGGACAGGCTGCAGGAGAGACAGAGAACAGAGCACAGGCTGCAGGAGAGAGAGGACAGAGCACAGGCTGCAGGAGAGACAGAGGACAGAGCACAGGCTGCAGGAGAGACAGAGAACAGAGGACAGGCTGCAGGAGAGACAGAGGACAGAGGACAGGCTGCAGGAGAGACAGAGGACAGAGGACAGGCTGCAGGAGAGACAGAGGACAGAGGACAGGCTGCAGGAGAGACAGAGAACAGAGGACAGGCTGCAGGAGAGACAGAGAACAGAGGACAGGCTGCAGGAGAGAAATAGGACAGAGGACAGGCTGCAGGAGAGACAGAGAACAGAGGACAGGCTGCAGGAGCAGCAAGATCACCACGCTATAACCTGCCCTCACACAGCAGAGGAACCTCCTCAACCAGCCGGAACTCCCCAGCCCTGCCTGCTGCACACCTCCCTCCAGCCCACAGAACAGCATCCCACTGACAGCGGCACACGCACAGGCCAGCCACCCCCAGCTCCAACACCCACCAGCCACCCCCCAGCTCCAACACCCACCAGCCACCCCCAGCTCCAACACCCACCAGCCCCCCAACTCCAACACCCATCAGCCACCCCCCCTCCAACACCCACCAGCCACCCCCAGCTCCAACACCCACCAGCCCCCCCCAGCTCCATCACCCACCAGCCCCCCCCAGCTCCAACACCCAGCCAGCCCCCCAGCTCCAGCTCGACACCCACCAGCCCCCCAGCTCCAACACCCACCAGCCCCCCCAACTCCAACACCCATCAGCCACCCCCCAGCTCCAACACCCACCAGCCCCCCAACTCCAACACCCACCAGCCCCCCCTCCATCACCCACCAGCCACCCCCAGTCCATAACCCACCAGCCCCCCTCTACCCCCTCCAGTCCATAACAGACCAGCCACCCACCAGCCCCCCTCTACCCTCCAGTCCATAACAGACCAGCCACCCCCAGCTACACACCCACCAGCCCCCTCTACCCCCTCCAGTCCATAACAGACCAACTCCAACACCCACCAGCCCCCTCTACCCCCTCCAGTCCATAACAGACCAGCTCCAACACCCACCAGCCCCCCTCTACCCCCTCAAGTCCATAACAGACCAGCACCCACCATCCCCCTCTAAGTCCACCCACAGACCAGCCACCCACCAGCCCCCCTCTACCCCTCCAGTCCATAACAGACCAGCTCCAACACCCACCAGCCCCCTCTACTCCCTCCAGTCCATAACAGACCAGCTCCAACACCCACCAGCCCCCCTCTACCCCCTCCAGTCCATAACAGACCAGCTCCAACACCCACCAGCCCCCTCTACCCCTCCAGTCCATAACAGACCAGCTCCAGCCCCTGATTCAGCCCCCTAGCGTAAACCATTACCACGTTGCTCCAGCCCTGTTCTGATTCATTACCCAGCTAGCCTAACCATTACCCACGTTGCCCCCCTGTTCTGATTCATTACCCAGCTCTATACCATTACCACGTTGCTCCAGGCTTGTTCTGATTCATTACCCAGCTTGAGCAAAACCATTACCATGTTGCTCCAGCCCTGTTCTGAATCATTACCCAGCTAGCCTAAACCATTACCACATTGCTCCAGCCCTGTTCTGATTCATTACCCAGCTAGCCTAAACCATTACCACGTTGCTCCAGCCCTGTTCTGATTCATTACCCAGCTAGCCTAAACCATTACCACATTGCTCTGATTCAGCCCTGTTCTGATTCATTACCCAGCTAGCCTATACCATTACCACGTTGCTCCAGCCCTGTTCTGATTCATTACCCAGCTAGCCTAAACCATTACCACGTTGCTCCAGGCTTGTTCTGATTCATTACCCAGCTAGCCTATACCATTACCACTTTGCTCCAGCCCTGTTCTGATTCATTACCCAGCTAGCCTATACCATTACCACGTTGCTCCAGCCCTGTTCTGATTCATTACCCAGCTAGCCTATACCATTACCACGTTGCTCCAGCCCTGTTCTGATTCATTACCCAGCTAGCCTATACCATTACCACGTTGCTCCAGCCCTGTTCTGATTCATTACCCAGCTAGCCTAGACTCCAGGCTACCTGCTACACTGATCCTGGTAGAACACCTTAAAGACCAGTAGTGATTCTATTAATAAAGAGTTATAGCAGCTATATCACTCTGTTGCTCAGGGGCATTATGGGAAATGCATCCGTATGTGGTGAAGCTTCAGGGGTGAATCATTGTGTCGTAGCGTTCTACTAAAGCTCGATCAATATAGGACGTTATCCTCATTCATTTATCCTTAGATTGTCCTCCTGGTTTTACCTGAAGGGGTGAATCATTGTGTCGTAGCGTTCTACTAAAGCTCGATCAATATAGGGCGTTATCCTCATTCATTTATCCTTAGATTGTCCTCTTGGTTTTACCTGAAGGGGGTGAATCATTGTGCCGTAGCGTTCTACTAAAGCTCGATCAATATAGGACGTTATCCTCATTCATTTATCCTTAGATTGTCCTCTTGGTTTTACCTGAAGGGGAATCATTGTGAATCATTGTGTCGTAGCGTTCTACTAAAGCTCGATCAATATAGGGCGTTATCCTGATTCATTTATCCTTAGATTGTCCTCTTGGTTTTACCTGAAGGGGGTGAATCATTGTGTCGTAGCGTTCTACTAAAGCTCGATCAATATAGGACGTTATCCTCATTCATTTATCCTTAGATTGTCCTCCTGGTTTTACCTGAAGGGGTGTTGGATTTATAATCAGTGGGACATGTAAACGTCTTCAAGGATCTATTATGTTATTTGTTTTTATAAGGATGTTCTTCAAGGAAGGATGTATTGACTTCCTGCTCCTCTGTCTCAAAGGAGCAGCTTGTAGATACAATAACATGTTCTGGTGATGGCTCTCTCTCCGAGCAGACCTCGAGGGAGACGAACACCAGGGAGTTTAACTAGCGCTGTGTGTGTGTGTGTGTGTGTGTGTGTGTGTGTGTGTGTGTGTGTGTGTGTGTGTGTGTGTGTGTGTGTGTGTGTGTGTGTGTGTGTGTGTGTGTGTGTGTGTGTGTGTGTGTGTGTGTGTGTGTGTTCCAGTACATAATGTAAGCTCCCCTGACTACTGTGTATTATTGGTAATAGAGTAAGAATTAATTCACATGGTCCCTCAAGCCGTTCACTGTATGTTGATGTCTTATAAGGACCAACGCAAGTGTTTTTTAAAAATCTCAATATCAAATCATTTCTCTGAAACAATTAAGTAACTTTTCTACTGTGATTGTTTTCTATTAAAATGTGTCTCATGCAGCTAGTGCAGACACGTCTCCTTCTTCATAGAGTTGATCAGGCTGTTGATTGGGACCTAGTAGTTGATCAGGCTGTTGATTTGTGGCCTGTTGGAATGTTGTCCCACTCCTCTTCAACGGCTGTGTGAAGTTGCTGGATATTGGAGGGAACTGGAACACGCTGTTGTACAGGTTGATCCGGAGCATCCCAAACATGCTCAATGGGGTGACATGTCTGGTGAGTATGCAGGCCATGGAAGAACTGGGACATTTTCAGCTTCCAGGAATTGTGTAGAGATCTTAGCGACATGGGGCTGTGCATTATCATGCTGAAACACGAGGTGATGGCGCCGGATGAATGGCACAACAATGGGCCTCAAGATATCATCACGGTATCTCTGTGCATTCAAATTGCCATCAATAAAATGCAATTGTGTTCATTATCCGTAGTTTATGCCTGCCCCCATACCATAATCCCAGCACCACCATGGGGAACTCTGTTCACAACGATGACATCAACAAACCGCTCGTCCTACATGACGCCACGTGGCGGTTGGACGAATTCTCTAAAACAATGTTGGAGGCAGTTTATGGTAGAGAAATTAACATTAAATTCTCTGGCAACTGCTCTGATGCACATTCCAGCAGTCAACATGCCAATTGCACAACCGGTCTCTCAAAACTTGAGAAATCTCTGGCATTATGTTGTTGTGACAAAACTGCACATTTTAGACTGACCTTTTAGTATCCCAAGCACAAGGTACACCTGTGTAATGATCATGCTGTTTAATTTGCTTCTTAATCCACTCCTGTCAAGTGAATGGATTATCTTGGTAAAGGAGAAATGCTCCCTAACAGGGATGTAAAGAAATATGTGCACAAAAAAGAGAAATTTGTTTTTTTGTCTGTCATGATGTTGGCCTGGGGTTAAGTTTATGACAGTCATAAATACCTCTTCCCCCTGTTTCCTCTCTCTACCCTACTGATGTGACATTTGTTTTTTTGTCTGTCATGATGTTGGCCTGGGGTTAAGTTTATGACAGTCATAAATACCTCTTCCCCCTGTTTCCTCTCTCTACCCTACTGATGTGACATTTGTTTTTTTTGTCTGTCATGATGTTGGCCTGGGGTTAAGTTTATGACAGTCATAAATACCTCTTCCCCCTTTTCCTCGCTCTACCCTACTGATGTGACATTTGTTTTTTTGTCTGTCATGACGTTGGCCTGGGGGTTAAGTTTATGACAGTCATAAATACCTCTTCCCCCTGTTTCCTCTCTCTACCCTACTGATGTGACATTTGTTTTTTTTGTCTGTCATGACGTTGGCCTGGGGTTAAGTTTATGACAGTCATAAATACCTCTTCCCCCTGTTTCCTCTCTCTACCCTACTGATGTGACATTTGTTTTTTTGTCTGTCATGACGTTGGCCTGGGGTTAAGTTTATGACAGTCATAAATACCTCTTCCCCCTGTTTCCTCTCTCTACCCTACTGATGTGACATTTGTTTTTTTGTCTGTCATGACGTTGGCCTGGGGGTTAAGTTTATGACAGTCATAAATACCTCTTCCCCCTGTTTCCTCTCTCTACCCTACTGATGTGACATTTGTTTTTTTTTGTCTGTCATGACGTTGGCCTGGGGTTAAGTTTATGACAGTCATAAATACCTCTTCCCCCCTGTTTCCTCTCTCTACCCTACTGATGTGACATTTGTTTTTTTGTCTGTCATGACGTTGGCCTGGGGTTAAGTTTATGACAGTCATAAATACCTCTTCCCCCTGTTTCCTCTCTCTACCCTACTGATGTGACATTTGTTTTTTTTGTCTGTCATGACGTTGGCCTGGGGTTAAGTTTATGACAGTCATAAATACCTCTTCCCCCTGTTTCCTCTCTCTACCCTACTGATGTGACATTTGTTTTTTGTCTGTCATGACGTTGGCCTGGGGTTAAGTTTATGACAGTCATAAATACCTCTTCCCCCCTGTTTCCTCTCTACCCTACTGATGTGACATTTGTTTTTTTTGTCTGTCATGACGTTGGCCTGGGGGTTAAGTTTATGACAGTCATAAATACCTCTTCCCCCTGTTTCCTCTCTCTACCCTACTGATGTGACATTTGTTTTTTGTCTGTCATGACGTTGGCCTGGGGTTAAGTTTATGACAGTCATAAATACCTCTTCCCCCTTTTCCTCTCTCTACCCTACTGATGTGACATTTGTTTTTTTGTCTGTCATGACGTTGGCCTGGGGTTAAGTTTATGACAGTCATAAATACCTCTTCCCCCTGTTTCCTCTCTCTACCCTACTGATGTGACATTTGTTTTTTGTCTGTCATGACGTTGGCCTGGGGTTAAGTTTATGACAGTCATAAATACCTCTTCCCCCTGTTTCCTCTCTCTACCCTACTGATGTGACATTTGTTTTTTTGTCTGTCATGACGTTGGCCTGGGGTTAAGTTTATGACAGTCATAATACCTCTTCCCCCCCTGTTTCCTGATGTGACATTTGTTTTTTTTGTCTGCCTGGCCTGGTTAAGTTTATGACAGTCATAAATACCTCTTCCCCCCTGTTTCCTCTCTCTACCCTACTGATGTGACATTTGTTTTTTTGTCTGTCATGACGTTGGCCTGGGGGTTAAGTTTATGACAGTCATAAATACCTCTTCCCCCTGTTTCCTCTCTCTACCCTACTGATGTGACTATTGAAAAATCCCTTCCCCCTGTTTCCTCTCTCTAACTGATGTGACTATTGAAAAATCCCTTGAGATTCTGGGAACATCAGAAGGTGGGGGAAATTAACTATATTCTGGTAATCCGACCAGTTGAACATATGCGGTGGTACTTAATGAATATGATGTCAGTTCGGTTGTCATCTGAGACATTCTCATCAATGATAGGATGACATAAACTCTACAGTGGAAAGTCTACACATCAGAGTTATCGGATTCACATGGAATTGTTGTTCAACGTAAATGTTTGAATATTGGTGAAAAGATTAAATGTAATTTTAGCTTCCAAATGAGAGATTTGGGTTTTCATAAGGTTAGGGCTCTGCTCAATCAGTGGCCCGCCCCTGTGAAGAGAGATGGGCTATAAACCTATGAAAACACACCCTTCTCCCTCCACTATATAAAGCCTTGGCGAAAATGTAACCGCCTGTTCTGAGAATGTGAGGACGACAGTCCATATGTTAAAATGACTAACATGTCAGCAGTTCTGGGTACATTAGGATGACGATCCGATGTCAGAATGGTTCAGATAATAACTGCAGAATGAAGTCAACCTTAGCGTGAGCTTTGGTTGCGAATGATATGAACTTTGAACTCTTATTCACTGCAGAAGTGATACCTCCTAGCCGTTGAGTTAGCAACAGCAGCTGCAAATGTGGGCTAGGAAAGAACAGAGTAACCCGTTCTGATTCTTCAAAGGACAAAGGACTCTGTTGGGCAACGGCCTTCCATCTACCACCAACCTACCGAAGTGCAGCTCAGAGTAAATATTGATAGCATTTTCCTTTTCCAAATGGGTGGTAATTTAGAATGCATAAGATACTGTATTTACGACAGAGAGAATCCCTGCTGTTCCACAAGCTTCTCTGGAAAGACAAAGCTCGAGAGACTGTGTTCATCATTTTCAAGTCAATGAGATTATTCAGGGCTTGGGAGTTACAGTATAAAGTCACCAATTCGACTCAAACTGTTACCGATAACAGCAACTAAACTGATGTAAAGACACTGCAGTGGTTTTCCCCGGACCATGTCCCATATTCTGTACACTCCAGTTTACAGTCGACCAATAGCCTGTCCTGATGGAGGTCTTGGCTGTATAGATGTGCCCCAACAGAAGTGGCCCTGGAGTTGTAGTGGGAGACATCTTGGTTCTCGCTGTCCGTTGGAACCTGATCTAAAAGTCTGATGTGGATCCTGTGGCAGGGTGCCTCTCCTTTTGGTCTCTTGAGAATTGGATGCTCTTAGTGAGAATTGAATTCATTCACAGACCAGAGTAGAGGATTGGGGAAAAAGTCATAAATAAACAGATTTTATTTGAAAGAGTCACAAAGTTACATTAGATGTGGTAATTTTGTCACGACTGAGAAGATGGAGAACCGAGACGTGTGGCCTGGTGCTATCTGGGGTGAGGGAGGAGGAGGAGGAGGAGGAGGAGGAGGAGGAGGAGAAGGAGGAGGAAGGAAGAAAGAGGAGGAGAGGTGAGGAGGAGGAGGTTGAGGAGGAGGAGGGTGAGGAGGAGGAGGTTGAGGAGGAGGTTGAGGAGGGGTGAGGAGGAGGAGAGGAGGTTGAGGAGGAGAGGTGAGGAGGAGGAGAGGTGAGGGAGGAGGGGAGAGGTGAGGAGGAGGAGGGGTGAGAAGGAGGAGGGGTGAGGAGGAGGAGGTTGAGGAGGAGGAGGTTGAGGAGGAGGAGGTTGAGGAGGAGGAGGTGAGGAGGGGGGAGGAGGAGGGGTGAGAAGGAGGAGGAGGAGAGGTGAGGAGGAGGAGGAGGAGGAGAGGGAGGAGGAGGAGGAGGAGGAGGAGGAGGAGGAGGAGGAGGGGAGGAGGATTTTGAGGAGGAGGAGGAGGGAGGTGAGGGAGAGGAGAGGAGGAGGAGGAGGAGGAGGTTGAGGGGTGAGGAGGAGAAGAGGTGAGGATGGGTGAAGAGGAGGAGGAGAGGTGAGGAGGAGGAGGAGGAGGTTGAAGGAATAAATGGAATGTTGGGACTGACTAAAGGCTGTATCCATGGTGACAGAAGGTCATTCTCTCTCTGTCTCCATCCATCGCCGCCACCAACCAATCCATTAATGTCAGAGGAGGTCTGAACAGAACAGGTAAAAGAAAGAGATCAGTTTACATGAATCTCCTCAGAGGTGTTCTATACACCGATGCACCGTTAATGGACACTGGAGCTTACTGGAATCTGGACACTGGAGATTACTGGAATCTGGACACTGGAAGATTACTGGAATCTGGACACTGGAGCTTAATGGAATCTTGCCACTGGAGATTACTGGAATCTGGACACTGGAGATTACTGGAATCTGGACACTGGGAGATTACTGGAATCTGGACACTGGAAGATTACTGGAATCTGGACACTGGAAGATTACTGGAATCTGGACACTGGAAGATTACTGGAATCTGGACACTGGAGATTACTGGAATCTGGACACTGGAGATTACTGGAATCTGGACACTGGAGATTACTGGAATCTGGACACTGGAAGATTACTGGAATCTGGACACTGGAAGATTACTGGAATCTGGACACTGGAAGATTACTGGAATCTGGACACTGGAAGATTACTGGAATCTGGACACTGGAAGATTACTGGAATCTGGACACTGGAAGATTACTGGAATCTGGACACTGGAAGATTACTGGAATCTGGACACTGGAAGATTACTGGAATCTGGACACTGGAAGATTACTGGAATCTGGACACTGGAAGATTACTGGAATCTGGACACTGGAAGATTACTGGAATCTGGACACTGGAAGATTACTGGAATCTGGACACTGGAAGATTACTGGAATCTGGACACTGGAAGATTACTGGAATCTGGACACTGGAAGATTACTGGAATCTGGACACTGGAAGATTACTGGAATCTGGACACTGGAAGATTACTGGAATCTGGACACTGGAAGATTACTGGAATCTGGATACTGGTTGGACACTGGAAGATTACTGGAATCTGTGTGAGTAGCTGGACAGGTAGGATGACTGACAATAGGTGGACAGGTAGGATGACTGACAACAGCTGGACAGGTAGGATGACTGACAATAGGTGGACAGGTAGGATGACTGACAATAGGTGGACAGGTAGGATGACTGACAATAGGTGGACAGGTAGGATGACTGACAATAGGTGTTCAGGTAGGATGACTGACAATAGGTGGACAGGTAGGATGACTGACAGTAGGTGTTCAGGTAGGATGACTGACAATAGGTGGACAGGTAGGATGACTGGCAATAGGGTGGTAGGATGACTGAGGTGGAGGATGACTGGCAATGAGGTGGACAGGTAGGATGACTGACAACAGGTGGACAGGTAGGATGACTGACAATAGGTGTTCAGGTAGGATGACTGGCAATAGGTGGACAGGTAGGATGACTGACAATAGGTGTTCAGATAGGATGACTGGCAATAGGTGTTCTATGGAACCCTGGCAATGTTGGACAGGTAGGATGACCAATGGTCCCAGACCTGCTGGTGGACAGGTCTATGACTGGCAATAGGTGCAGGTAGGATGACTGGCAACTCTGGACAGGTGGATGACTGGCTAGGTGAAAATGACTGACATTTACAGGTGAGGTGCTGACTTGCTGCACCCTAGGATGACTGACTGTGGTGGTCATTATCATGACAGTAGCTGGACAGGTTATGAACATTTGGTCATCTTGGACATGTTCTGTTATAATTTCCACGCAAAGCACAGCCAGAAGTCATTGAGGACTGGAAAATACACCCCATCATAGCCTGGTTTGCCTCTCCTGGGTTTACATGTCTCCTGACCTCTCCTGTCTCAGCCTCCAGAGGATGGCCACCCCTCATAGCCTGGTTCCTCTCTAGGTTTATAATCTCCACCTGGCTTATCAGCCTGTAATTTTAGGACTAGCTCAATTCTCCCATAGCCTGGTTCCTCCCTCCCAGGTTTACATCTCCACCCTAGGACAGCCTCAGGACTACCTGGCCTGATGACTCCTTGCCCCCAGTCCACCTGGTTCCTCCTCAGGACTCCTGGCCTGATGACTCCTTTTCCCCAGCCACCGTGCTTCTACACCTGCATTGACTTGCTGTTTGGGGTTTTAGGCTGGGTTTCTGTACAGCACTTTGAGATATCAGCTGATGTAAAAAAGGACTTTATAAACTACTATTTGATTGATTGATTTGATATGAATGATGGAAAAAGCTTAGACATTTACTCATGATTTGTGACTTGCTGCACCATCAGCTACTGTGATTATTATTATTTGAGCATGCTGGTCATTTATGAACCATTTGAGCATCTTGGATGTTACTGTTATAACCCACCCACAGGCACAGCATGGGGATGGCCACCCTCATACCTGGTTCCTCTCTAGGTTTATAATCTCCACCTCAGCCATGGGGATGTCACCCCACTAGTAACCAATCAGCATGGGGATGTCTAGGTACATCTCCACCCGCTAGTAACCAATCAGCATGGGGATGTTTCATACCGTGCTTCTACACCTGCATTGGGTTTGGGGTTTAGGCTGGGTTTCTGTATCAGCATGAGATATCAGGATGTAAAAAAGGACTTTATAAAATACATTTGATTGATTGATTTGATATAAGTGGAAAGCAGCGATCAGCATGGTCAGGATGTCAATCAGCTAGAAACCCCAATCAGCATGGGGATGATGTCCAATCAGCATGGGAATGTAACCAATCAGCATGGGGATGTCATACTAGTAACCAATCAGCATGGGGATGTCATACTAGTAACCAATCAGCATGGGGATGTCATACTAGTAACCAATCAGCATGGGAATGTCATACTAGTAACCAATCAGCATGGGGATGTCATACTAGTAACCAATCAGCATGGGGATGTCATACTAGTAACCAATCAGCATGGGGATGTCATACTAGTAACCAATCAGCATGGGGATGTCATACTAGTAACCAATCAGCATGGGGATGTCATACTAGTAACCAATCAGCATGGGAATGTCATACTAGTAACCAATCAGCATGGGGATGTCATACTAGTAACCAATCAGCATGGGAATGTCATACTAGTAACCAATCAGCATGGGGATGTCATACTAGTAACCAATCAGCATGGGGATGTCATACTAGTAACCAATCAGCATGGGGATGTCATACTAGTAACCAATCAGCATGGGGATGTCATACTAGTAACCAATCAGCATGGGGATGTCATACTAGTAACCAATCAGCATGGGGATGTCATACTAGTAACCAATCAGCATGGGGATGTCATACTAATAACCAATCAGCATGGCGATGTCATACTAGTAACCAATCAGCATGGGGATGTCATACTAGTAACCAATCAGCATGGGGATGTCATACTAGTAACCAATCAGCATGGGGATGTCATACTAGTAACCAATCAGCATTGGAGGAGGGGTCAGACCCTTCATCAGTCTTTTGTCCGTTCTGTCCTGTTTGTCTGGATGAAGTGGACTGAGATTACGAGGCTGATCACCTCTCTTCACATGATTTAGTCCAGGACTTTTCTAGTGGCCATTTTAATGACTTTGTGTTCAATTTTTATTTTTTTATTTTTTTATTCCTTCACACTTTCTCAATGTGAGCGATTTTACAATCTGGTTTAAAGGGGGGGCGATGCACCAATTGGAAGCAAAGCCTTTGGGTCAGTAGTTCCTCTGGAATTAGAACTCTTCACACAGTGTTTCGGGTCCTGGGTGTTATTTTTAGCTTCTGGAAAGTGCTCTACTCTCTTAGTTCTCTTTCCTAGCAGTTGGTTGGGAAATGGATTGGAGAGGACAGATGAATTGGTGTGAAGCTTGATTCCCTTCTAAAAACAAGTGGGTCTGACTATTTACCTTGTGCCTATTCAAATGGACTGTAATCTGACAC